>NC_052324.1:41667503-41855105 GCF_016432855.1 Salvelinus namaycush | reverse complement strand
TTAAACTCTGGTGAAACCTAGTGCGAGCAACTAGAAGAATACACAATATGTTCACGTACTAACAATTCTCACACACATTTTTTGTTCATAGCCAGTTCCGCACTCTCTAATGTCATTTCTCACATAACCCCAGCTGCTGAAAGAAGTGAATACAAGTGTGTGATAATTAAATTAACAGGTATGAAAGACTTCAGCCAGGGGGATGATGTCTTCTGACCCAGCTCAAACTGAGTGTCCCCCGGTCAGCTCTCGTGGAGAATAGGTCCATGAGGCTAACAACGATCATCACAACACCGGACAATAAGAGCGTGTAAGCAGGCAACATCCATGTGTGTCTAGGAGACACACACAGGTGGACTAAAAGGGGCATTAGACATTCACGTTGTACCTTGCCGCTCTAATGATTAAGGTTAAGGACTTGGTGTCATGGATAAGCACTGATCTAGATCTGTGCTGAGGACAGCTTCCACAGGAAGATAATGATATTTTATTTTTATTTAACCTTTATTTAAATACAGAGCAAGTCGTAAAGAACACATTGATTATTTAGCAATGACGGCCTACCGGCAAACCACAACCTGACGACGCTGGGGACATTTGTGCACTGTGCCCTAATGGCCTCCCAATCACAGCAAGTTGTGATACCTCGTAGGATCGAACCAGGTCTGTAGGGATCTACCTTTCTAGTAGTAAGTCACGATGCAAATGGCCTTAAAGACAGCACTGTGCCACCTACGTGACCTATTATCAGATTGACAAAAAGAGAGAGGGCTCGCTTATCGGAGACTTCCAGAAAGCGAGGTTAGGCCATTTTCTTAGATATCTTTGCTGGATTCAACTCGGTGGAGACATGCATAATGGTTCTTACACCAGTTTCCTCTAAAGCTGTGCGAGTGTGCTGGCCTTTGGCCAGCACCCATTGGACTGCCATGCAGAAGAAATTCAGCCCGTTATCTGAGGAGCAACGTAGAATTGCACACGTCCACTCAACTTTCTAATTTGACCCTTTAGTTAAACTATCAACGTTTCCCTCTACTGTGGAGATTGCCAATATGGCCACTTTCAATGACAACATAACAAAACAAAACGAACTTGCAAGACTTAGTATAGCCACAAGAGGTTTTAGTTTAGGGAGAATGCACCAGAGTAGTATTCTATTGAATTGCAGGCACGAGACTCAGCCCTACTCTACGTACGCGGAAGTGGCGATTACTCAACAATCGAGCTGCAGTACCCCTATATGCAATAGACCATTGCTTATGATAGGCTCTGTGGCCACATCACTTTGAACTGACTGCTGTTTACAGCATGAAGTGTTCCTGAGTAGATGTGCTTGTTGTGATATAAAGCGGAGCTGCCATGTAGCCATGTAGTCACATTTTTTCATAGTCATATTTTGCTAGTAAGGGAGTTTATTGCCGAGCTTTAGCTCATTTCGGTGTCGTCAGGCGATGGGATAGGTGCTCCCACAGAGCATATAGAGGGGACAGGACAAGTGCCGTGGGCATGATAAAGATGGACCCCCGCCGGTGTAGATTGATTCACCGTGGGAGAGACAGTGATGGTGCTCGTGCCCACGGCCGAACATCGCTTGCTGGCACAGTGGAGGGACCACAGAGGTAATGAAAAGGGTCTCACCGTCAATTACCTCATCAAGCAACCTGATAGAAGGAAGAAGGTCCAACTCTATCACATAAACCTGTTAAAGCCGTACCATGGAAAAGAGGAGGGGGTGGCTTTGATGGCCCTGGAGGGAAAAGGAAAAGAGGAGGCTCTACCCACCGTGCGCCGTGGTCAAACTCTCCTGCCGGAGCAGTCAAGACAGCTAGACAAGCTGATTATGAACTTCGGGTCGAATATTCTCTCCATTCCAGGACAAACAGATGTCCTGTTCCACCATATCCACACTGAACCCGGCAAGAAGGTGCATATCCGCCCTACAGGATTCCTGAGGCTCGCCGAGTCATCGCTAAGAACGAGGTAAGGGATGTTGAGGATGGGTTGATCGAGCCATCGACGATTGAGTGGTCCAGTCCCATAGTCCTGGTCCCAAATCCGATGGTAGTATGAGACTCTGCAACGATTTTAGGGCCGTGAATGCCATCTCTACATTCGATGCGTATCCCATGCCCCGCGTGGATGAACTCTTGGAGCGCTTAGGAAAGGCCAAGTTCATCACCACCCTGGATTTGACGAAGGGATATTGGCAAGTGCCGGTGGCTCCGGAGGATCGCCCAAAGACTGCCTTCGCCACACCAGAGGGGCTTTTCCAGTATGTGAGGATGCCCTTCGGACTGCATGTGTCCGCTGCACTTTCCAACGCCTCATGGATGCCATTCTACGGCCCCATCAAGAGTATGCAGCGGCGTACATAGACGATGTGTTATCCACAGCGAGGACTGGGATAGTCACCTCCTGCGATTACGGGCGGTGCTCGTGAGTTTGGAAGCCACAGGGTTGACGGCCAATCCAAATAAATGCTGCTGGTCTGTCCGAAGCGGAATACCTGGGTACACCGTGGGGAATGGGAAAATACCCCCACAGAGAAGACCAGGGCAATTCGGGACTGGCCGCGACCCGGACCAAGCGGGACGTTCGGGCTTCTTAGGGATAACGGGATATTATCGCCGTTTTATCCCGGAATATGCAACCTTGGCCAATCCCCTCACAAACCTCATCAAGAAAAACTTGCCAAACCAGGTAGAGTGGAAAGACGAGACGGAAGAGGCCTTTCAATCGCTAAAAGATGGCCTGTGTTCTGATCCCGTCCTACAGGCTCCGGACTTCTCACAAGAGTTCATTGTGCAGGTCGACGCCTCGGATACAGGGCTCGGGGCCGTACTAGCTCAGGGTAAAGGCGAAGCAGAGAAGCCGATTCTCTTCATAAGTAGGAAGCTCAGCGATCGGAACAGAGGTATGCTACCGTAGAAAAGAGGCCTTAGCCATTAAGTGGGCCCTCGTTACTCCGGTACTACCTACTGGGTCGGAGGTTGCTTTAGTTACGGACCATGCGCCCCTCACGTGGATGGTGGTAAGAGAAACAATAACAACAGAATAGCCAGATGGTTTTTGTCTTTACAACCGTTCTCTTTCCATGTCATCCACAGGCCGGATCGAGGAACGGAATGCAGACGCGCTATCCCGACGCGACCAGACGGTGCGTCTGGCGCCCGACCCTCCGTTCGGTCCTGAGGGGGAAGTATGTGGAAGGACCACAGAGGGCAGGCTGGCTCACCGGATGGTAGCCCAACAAGGCATGGGAGACAAGTGAACCAGAGGCAATTAAGCACAGCTGACACTACTAATGAGAATATCTCCTTCCCCTATAAGAGAGAGTATGGAACCAGCAAGAAGAAAGACTATCTCTGGAAGATGGCCACCGAGACAGAGGAGCTATCTAGGAAGAACCATTAAGACGGTGACAATGTCGTGACTTTTTGTGGTAATTTAAAGACAATCGTATTGTGTTCCTGTTGCTCTGGAGAAGAAGATATATGTTTTTTTCCTTTGAGTGTTTCATTGATTCTGTTGGAGTGTTTGTGTTGTCCAAATGCCCTCAATATAGAACTTTGTTCAATCAAGAAAACCTACTCCTGACTCGTTTGTTCCACCTTCCCGCTTTAGAGTGACGCCCAATTACTTGGTCCGCTCACAGTACGGACCCATGAACACAGTCACAATCATGTAACATGCCTATACTGTAAGTCCTAGGATATACATCAAGATAGATAAAGCCTTTTAATGAATGACTTCTTGTTTTGAAAACTGCCTATGTGGCATCGATATGAGTCAGAAAACATTTGTTCTAGTGTCAAAATGTACGACAAAGTTGTAAAGAGGATAATTTTGGTCATAAACTGAGATTTGAGAGAAGGTATAAAACTTAATGAAGGAGATCGTAACAGTTTTCCATGGGTTGGGTTTATTTCCATCCTGCCCACAATTTACAGCACCCAAAGTGATCAACATCAATATTTTGATTTTTTTAACACTTTTTTTGGGGTTACTATTCTGATTCCATATGTTTTCTATCATAGTGTTGATGTCTTCACTATTATTCTACAATGTAGAAAATAGTACAAACAAAGAAAAAGCTTGGAATTAGTAGGTGTGTCCAAACTTGTACTGTTTATCAAGTGGACGCTATTGTCTGTTTTACCTCAGAAATAGAGGCAAGACGACAGGCTATTTCTGACCATGGTTTTATACTGGAACTAAATACAGATCACCTACAAGGACGGACCTTTGAAAAGCACAATGTGTTTCATGCTTTAGTGTGTCATGAGAACTTTTCAATCGGTGCTATAACAAGGACAAAAAAAACACACTGCACCTACACACTTTTGACTATCGAAACTCCCACTATAAATGAACATACAATCGCAATCATAGTTATTTATAAGAGTATATTACGAGGGGAGTCAGTAGTAGAGTAGTCAACTTGTGTGTAAATGAACAAAATATCACAAAGCTAGAAAGACAAGACGTTTGAAGTGGTATAGAGGAAGTTAGGGGATCTAATGAATCATCCTTAAACTCTTCCTTTTCAAGCATCTCTAAAATCCTCTTACCCCTCTTCTTTCTTCCCTCTTCTTTGGATACCTTTACTCCTCCTTCCTTTCATTTATTCTCTTCTTTCTCATCTCTTCTTCAATCAAAGAGTTTCTCTCTCTCCCCTTCTCTCTAATGATGATTCTCTCTTTCTTTACTCTCCTTCCTTCTTCAACTCTCCTCTTCTCTCTATCCTTTCTTCTATCTCTTCTTCTCTCCTCTTAAATCCTCTCCTCTACATCTCGTCTCTCTCTCTGTCTCTTCTTCAAGAATCTCTCTCTTTCTTCACACAGGAGAGTTCTCCCGCTCTTTCATCCTCCTCTCTTTCTTTTTCATCAAATCTCCGCCTCTTCCTTTCTTTTGTTCTTCTTTCTTTTCTCTTTTTCAATTCAGTTCCTCCTTTTAAGAGCTAGAAAATCTTCTCTCTCTCTTGATCCTCTTCCTTTTTTTTCTCTCCTCTTCTTCAGCTGTCGTGTGTGGAACGCATTAAGCAGAGCAGACAGGCAAACAGCAGGACAGAACAACAGAGTTTCCTCTTAACTATCTCCCTCATTCCCCTCCACTTACCCAGGTAGACAGAGTTCCTAATTAAACTATCCCCTATCTCCACTCAAATTACAACTAAATCCCTCACCCTCCTCTATAACTATCTTCTCCCTCTGTTCCACCTCATATTTTCAATCCATTTTCCTTTCCTTCTCTTTCCTTAACTATCCTATTTTTTCCTTAAAAACTATCCAGCTACATTAACTATCTATCTCCAATCCCTATCTATCTATCTAACTATCTCTCTATCATATCTCCCACTCTCATTAATCCATGTATCCCTCCCGCCACTCATTACTCTATTCCCAATTTTTCCTTTCTTTTCCTCCCTTAACTATCCTTATCTCCAACGTATCTTCCTCATCCTATCTCCACTCAATTCCTATTTTTATTCATAACTACCACGTTCATTAAGATAATATATCAAATTATCTTTTCCATTTTCATAATACTATCCTCCACTCTCTATCCTCCACTCTTCCATTGTGTACCCTCCTCATATTCCACTGCCGGAAAGCCCACACAGGCAAAAACAACACTAACTGTGGTGGCCAGCGGTCCACCACAACTGTGCCCAGCGTGGCCATATAGCTAACCAAAAAAACCCAACGTTAGCTAAGCTACACTAAGCTAACACTTACCCATTTAGCTTTAATAGCTACTAAACTAATAACCTATTAGCTACTACCCTAACACCGCCAAATCAATCAAAAGATCAAACCTGGAATCAAACCAACCTTCTAAAAAACCTCCTTGGGTGTCAATCAAAAACTTACGATATTTGAAATATTTTAAAAAAAAAAGAACTCTTTTCATTTCGGAAGGACTCTTTCTGACTCTAAAAAAAAGGTTAAATAAAAAAAAGACTCTAAAAAATACTCCCCTCTTCTCTTTTTTTTCTTTCTTTCTCTTAACCTCTTTTTCTTAAAAAAGGACTCTATCTTTCTTTCTTCTTTTCTTTTCTCTCTTTTCTTTACGACACTCTCTTCTCTCTCTTCTCCTTTCCTCTTTCTTCTTCACGAATCTTCTCTTCTTCTTCTTCTCTCCTCTCTTTTCATTTTTCTTAACCTCTTTCGTTTCTTTTCAAAAAAAAGTTAAACAGACATTCTCGTTCTTTTCTCCAAAATAAAAAAAAAGAAAAAAAAAAAGACTCTTTTCTTTTTCCTCTTTGGCGATCTCTCCCTCTGCCACCTCTTTTACGTCTGACTCCTCTCTCTCTTCTTTCCTTTCCTCTTCGCTTTAGCTTTAAAAAAAAATTAAACTAAACCTGCCTGAAGTGTCAGATGGGCATGTCTGCAGCTACTATGTTGGTCCCATTGCGCCAAAGACATAGAATGTGAGATGATTTCAAATAGTATTTGAACCCAGGTCTGTCATCCATCCTCACCTAACTCACAAACCAGACTCCTCAGCCTCAGCCAGGACAGTCAGAGTTTGGCTAAGGGTGTGTACGGTCTGTGTACGTGTGTGTGTGTGTGTGTGTGTGTGTGTGTGTGTGTACGTGCGTGTTTGGCTAAGCCAGCTAGCAAACAAAGCACAGGGCGGGGTCAGTCTATTTATATTTAGCCATGGGTACTAAAAGTAGAGTACAACTCCACTGTTCCTGAATAAAGTAGAGTACAACTCCACTGTTCCTGAATAAAGTAGAGTACAACTCCACTGTTCCTGAATAAAGTAGAGTACAACTCCACTGTTCCTGAATAAAGTAGAGTACAACTCCACTGTTCCTGAATAAAGTAGAGTACAACTCCACTGTTCCTGAATAAAGTAGAGTACAACTCCACTGTTCCTGAATAAAGTAGAGTACAACTCCAATGTTCCTGAATAAAGTAGAGTACAACTCCACTGTTCCTGGATAAAGTAGAGTACAACTCCACTGTTCCTGAATAAAGTAGAGTGCAACTCCACTGTTCCTGAATAAAGTAGAGTACAACTCCACTGTTCCTGAATAAAGTAGAGTACAACTCCACTGTTCCTGAATAAAGTAGAGTACAACTCCACTGTTCCTGAATAAAGTAGAGGACAACTCCACTGTTCCTGAATAAAGTAGAGGACAACTCCACTGTTCCTGAATAAAGTAGAGTACAACTCCACTGTTCCTGAATAAAGTAGAGTACAACTCCACTGTTCCTGAATAAAGTAGAGTACAACTCCACTGTTCCTGAATAAAGTAGAGTACAACTCCAATGTTCCTGAATAAAGTAGAGTACAACTCCACTGTTCCTGGATAAAGTAGAGTGCAACTCCACTGTTCCTGAATAAAGTAGAGTGCAACTCCACTGTTCCTGAATAAAGTAGAGTACAACTCCACTGTTCCTGAATAAAGTAGAGTACAACTCCACTGTTCCTGAATAAAGTAGAGTACAACTCCACTGTTCCTGAATAAAGTAGAGTACAACTCCACTGTTCCTGAATAAAGTAGAGTACAACTCCACTGTTCCTGAATAAAGTAGAGTACAACTCCATTGTTCCTGAATAAAGTAGAGTACAACTCCACTGTTCCTGAATAAAGTAGAGTACAACTCCACTGTTCCTGAATAAAGTAGAGTACAACTCCACTGTTCCTGAATAAAGTAGAGTACAACTCCACTCTTCCTGTATAAAGTAGAGTACAACTCCACTGTTCCTGAATAAAGTCCTACACCTGTTGGACGCCAATTCGATTTGCTTGATACCAGACAAACTAAAAGAAAAGAAAACCCCCTACCAAAATACGGCGCAAAAAAACAAACAAGGAGATACAAGGATTTGTTTAACAACTTGAAGCATTGGCTCTGTAGCTGTGCCAGTACAAGTGACACTGACTAACAAGGAGGATTCCAATCAGGGCGTGTCCACACCTAAATAGACATTTGAAAAAAAATAAGCAGAATAAAGATGATAAGAATAATTAGGAAAGAGAATATTAGTTCTTCCTCTGAATACTAGTTGACTGCAATGCAACCACTGACATTTAGAAAGAGAGAGAGAGAGAGAGAGAGAGAGAGAGACAGACAGAGACACAGAGAGACAGAGACAGAGAGAGAGACAGAGAGAGGCAGAGAGAGAGAGACAGAGACAGAGACAGAGAGACAGAGAAAAAGAGAGAGACAGAGCGACAGAGAGAGAAAAAGAGAGACAGAGAGAGACAGAGACAAAGACAGAGACAGAGACAGAGAGAGAGAGAGAGACACACAGACAGAGACACAGAGAGAGAGAGAAGATGATGAGTTCAGTTCATATTTTCAGAACAGTTATAGAATACATTGACACAACTGTGCTTTAGCACTTGGCAGACTGGTACAGGTGCTACCTGCCATCGTTGTATGTAACCGTACATGGTGATACTGGAAATGCAGCATGTCTATAATAATACAATATGAAACTACAAAAATGTGGTATATTAGTCAATGGTAAGTTTCCTCTCTGAAACCTAGCAGGGTCACAGATCATAGAATTGATCAGAATGAGGAAGATCTATACATTCCCATTCTCAATAAGATCTGATTCATATTTTTAGTCCTTTCATATCGCTACTAGTGTATAGATAGAGGGTTGGAGTCCATTTGGGATTGGACAAATGAGGTATCTATCTGAAGGAGGGGTTACTGTAGGTTACCTGGGAACACCTTGAGGGCCCTGATGTTCTTCAGATTCATGACCAGGGAACTGAGGGGAGGAGTTAGTTACCTGGGGAGGGGTTAGCTTGGAGAGGAAGGGGAGGAGTTAGTTACCTGGGAACACCTTGAGGGCCCTGATGTTCTTCAGATTCATGACCAGGGAACTGAGGGGAGGAGTTAGTTACCTGGGAGGGGTTAGCTTGGAGAGGAAGGGGAGGAGTTAGTTACCTGGGGAGGGGTTAGCTTGGAGAGGAAGGGGAGGGGTTAGTTACCTGGGGAGGGGTTAGCTTGGAGAGGAAGGGGAGGGGTTTTTTGGGGAGGGGTTAGCTTGGAGAGGAAGGGGTTACCTGGGGAGGGGTTAGCATGGAGGGGGAGGGGAGGCGTTACCTGGGAACACCTTGAGGGGCTGGTTGTTCTCCAGACTGAGGACCAGGGTGCTGGCTGTGATGCTGAAGATCTGGCGGGGGGAAAAGTTCACTCCGTCGTTCACCTGGAAGTTGAACCCTCCCGACATGGCACCTTTAGAGGGAAACAACACAATCACTTCTGGTTACCAAGGCACCTTTAGAGGAAAACAACACAATCACCTCTGGTTACCATGGCACCATTAGAGGAAAACAACACAATCACCTCTGGTTACCATGGCACCATTAGAGGAAAACAACACAATCACCTCTGGTTACCATGGCACCGTTAGAGGGAAACAACACAATCACCTCTGGTTACCAAGGCACCGTTAGAGGGAAACAACACAATCACCTCTGGTTACCAAGGCACCGTTAGAGGGAAACAACACAATCACCTCTGGTTACCATGGCACCTTTAGAGGGAAACAACACAATCACTTCTGGTTACCATGGCACCATTAGAGGGGAACAACACAATCACCTCTGGTTACCATGGCACCATTAGAGGGGAACAACACAATCACTTCTGGTTACCATGGCACCATTAGAGGGGAACAACACAATCACCTCTGGTTACCATGGCACCTTTAGAGGGAAACAACACAATCACTTCTGGTTACCATGGCACCATTAGAGGGGAACAACACAATCACCTCTGGTTACCATGGCACCATTAGAGGGGAACAACACAATCACCTCTGGTTACCATGGCACCTTTAGAGGGAAACAACACAATCACTTCTGGTTACCATGGCACCTTTAGAGGGATACAACACAAATCACTTCTGGTTACCATGACACCTTTAGAGGGAAACAACACAATCACCTCTGGTTACCATGGCACCGTTAGAAGGAAACAACACAATCACCTCTGGTTAACTTCTGCCCCAAGACAATGTCTTTCAGGGGTTGTAGTTATCAAGTGTCTTAGAGTAGGAGTGTTGAGCTAGGATCTGTTTTGCCTTTCAGTTCATAATGAATAAGATTATATGAACGGGGGGGGGGGGGGGGGGGGGGGGTCTGATCCTAGATCAGCACTCCCACCCTGAGACGATCTGTGAATACGGGCCCTGATCATCTTCCTCCACCTTCTGTCCTCCTGTCCTGAGGGGTATCCTACGAAGCAAGCTAGATCTACTCTGAGTTTTCTAACGTTAGCCAGCTTCAGTTAGCTTCACATTCCAGCTCAGACTTCATCTGTACTACGATGGTGGATATTGCACGTCTGACCTGCTGCTAACTCTAGCAGGCGCGTAACGGCGTACGTTTGTCGAAACACCCAACTATTCATTGAGACAACGCTGAAACATCGATCCATGGGGCGAGTCAATGCCACATTTTCATTTGTGCCAAAAATCTAAATGAATTAAGTTATCTTGCAAATTCAGCCGTCTGTGGTGTGAAATAGACATTTAGAAGTGCTGTCTTTTTATTTTTTATTTTATTTCACCTTTATTTAACCAGGTAGGCTAGTTGAGAACAAGTTCTCATTTGCAACTGCGACCTGGACAAGATAAAGCAAAGCAGTGCGACACAAACAACAACACAGAGTTACACATGGAATAAACAAACGTACAGTCAATAACACAATAGAAATAAAGAGTCTATATGCAGTGTGTGCAAATGGCGTGAGGAGGTAAGGCAATAAATAGGCCACAGTAGTGAAGTAATTACAATTTAGCAAACTAACACTGGAGTGATAAATGGGCAGATTATGATGTGCAAATAGAGATACTGGTGTACAAAAGAGCAGCAAAGTAAATAAAAACAATATGGGGATGAGGTAGGTAGATTGGGTGGGCTATTTACAGATGGACTATGTACAGCTGCAGCGATCGGTTAGCTGCTCAGATAGCTGATGTTTAAAGTTGGTGAGGGAAATAGAAGTCTCCAGCTTCAGCAATTTTTGCAATTCGTTCCAGTCACTGGCAGCAGAGAACTGGAAGGAAAGGCGGCCAAAGGAGGTGTTGGCTTTGGGGATGATCAGTGAGATATACCTGCTGGAGCACGTGCTACGGGTGGGTGTTGTTATCGTGACCAGTGAGCTGAGATAAGGCGGAGCTTTACCTAGCATAGACTTATAGATGACCTGGAGCCAATGGGTCTGGCGACGAATATGTAGCGAGGGCCAGCCGACTAGAGCATACAGGTCGCAGTGGTGGGTGGTATAAGGGGCTTTGGTAACAAAACGGTTAGCACTGGGATAGACTGCATCCAGTTTGCTGAGTAGAGTATTGGAAGCTATTTTGTAGATGACATCGCCGAAGTCGAGGATCGGTAGGATAGTCAGTTTTACTAGGGTATGTTTGGCGGTGTGAGTGAAGGAGGCTTTGTTGCGAAATAAAAAGCCGATTCTAGATTTGATTTTGGATTGGAGATGTTTAATATGAGTCTGGAAGGAGAGTTTACAGTCTAGCAAGACACCTATGTATTTGTAGTTGTCCACATATTCTAGGTCATAACCGTCCAGGGTAGTGATGCTAGACGGGCGGGCGGGTGCAGGCAGCGATCGGTTGAAAAGCATGCATTTGGTTTTACTAGCATTTAAGAGCAGTTGGAGGCCACGGAAGGAGTGTTGTATGGCATTGAAGCTTGTTTGGAGGTTAGTTAACACAGTGATATATACAGAGAAAAGAGTCGGCTCAAGAATTGAACCCTGTGGTACCCCCATAGAGACTGCCAGAGGTCCGGACAACAGGCCCTCCGATTTGACACACTGAACTCTGTCTGCGAAGTAGTTGGTGAACCAGGCGAGGCAGTCATTTGGGAAACCAAGGCTATTGAGTCTGCCGATAAGAATACGGTGATTGACAGAGTCAAAAGCCTTGGCCAGGTCGATGAAGACGGCTGCACAGTACTGTCTTTTATCGATGGCGGTTATGATATCGTTTAGTACCTTGAGCGTGGCTGAGGTGCACCCTTGACCAGCTCGGAAACCGGATTGCACAGCGGAGAACGTACGGTGGGATTCGAAATAGTCAGTGATCTGTTTGTCTAGCCCGGCTGATTTGTACGGGTCCAGATTGTCTAGCCCAGCTGATTTGTACGGGTCCAGGTTGTCTAGCCCGGCTGATTTGTACGGGTCCAGATTGTCTAGCCCTGCTGATTTGTACGGGTCCAGATTGTCTAGCCCAGCTGATTTGTACGGGTCCAGATTGTCTAGCCCAGCTGATTTGTACGGGTCCAGATTGTCTAGCCCAGCTGATTTGTACGGGTCCAGATTGTCTAGCCCGGCTGATTTGTACGGGTCCAGATTGTCTAGCCCAGCTGATTTGTACGGGTCCAGGTTGTCTAGCCCGGCTGATTTGTACGGGTCCAGATTGTCTAGCCCTGCTGATTTGTACGGGTCCAGATTGTCTAGCCCAGCTGATTTGTACGGGTCCAGATTGTCTAGCCCAGCTGATTTGTACGGGTCCAGATTGTCTAGCCCAGCTGATTTGTACGGGTCCAGATTGTCTAGCCCGGCTGATTTGTACGGGTCCAGATTGTCTAGCCCGGCTGATTTGTACGGGTCCAGATTGTCTAGCCCGGCTGATTTGTACGGGTCCAGATTGTCTAGCCCAGCTGATTTGTACGGGTCCAGGTTTTGCAGCTTTAGGCTATTACTTTGGTGTGCTTATCAATGAACGAGCACCTTTTCTTCCCAGTCCTATGATAAAATAATCGTTAAGTCACACAAAAAGTCTTCCTGTGCGTGAAGTTTGAAATGCATTTACTAAATGTGTAATGTGATAAGTATTTTAACATGGCTCTTTTCTAACACACAAAAACATATTTGATGAATACAATATTTAATCCGTTGTTTTCCTAAAATGGATGATGATGCAATCTTTGTGAGAGGGAGGGAATCTGATTGAATTGGTCCTCAACTTGCGGCTCAGAAACTTAATTTAGGATAAATGCAGTTAACCCTAAGTTATCCTGTCCCGGAGCAGGTTCGTTCTGAACGATTCGTCGCCATAGAAATGTACCTTGCTAATAAGGTTTGAGCCACATTTGTGGTACCGGTTATCCCGAGTTGAACTCAGAGTTGACCAAAGTTAACTCGCTAACTCCTCAAACCACATACGTAGTATAGTGCTCCGGGAAAATCAATATGAGAAAGGGTGTTTATTCAACTCCATCTGTCACTCCATCAAACACCAGCAGGGGGAGCGAGCGTAACACACACCGAATGCAGATAGGCCTAGCCATGCAATTATATTATATTAACATAGGTAGATCTACCCTGGCTATTAAATTATATCCAACCTAGCTAATTCTATATTCGTAGTATAGTGCTCAGGTCTTACCACTGTGGACAAACAACAGCTGTCCCAGATGGATGTGTTGTAGGGTACAGTTCAGGAGTGGCCTGGTGGGGGCGCTCTTCAGCGCCAGGTGGCCATTGTTGGGCGGAGTCACGATCACCTGCAGCTCCTCAGGGGGCGTGTCCTCATCCTGGGCGTCCAAATTCTCAGGGCGGATCTCTGTCACCGACCCCTCCCACACCTGAGGGGGGGGGGGGGAACCAATTAAATCTATCCCACACTTAAGGAGGCAACCAATCAAATCAATCATATTTCAAAGACCTTTCAAAATATATATATTTTGTATTGTTCGATTCCAATATACATCACAATGCCACATTGTTTCAAAGCATTCTTCTGTCACAAAGGGCTTTTCTTTAACCCGGGCCAAAACCAAACTGTTAATGGAAGTAAGTGAAGCTTGCTAAGTGTGCCTAAGTGGTATTCCAAAAAGAACTAATGGCAGTAATAATCATTGCAGTGAACTCTGGCCTGTGGCTTGTCTTTTCCTTTTCCTGTCTTTTCCTACACACTTTTCAATTATCACTTGACTTGAAATGAACAGGCTTTGACACCAAACATCTAGGCACCACAGGAGAGGTCAGATCTCAAAGGACCTGTGTGCGAGTGTGGGCGCATTAGGTGTGTGTGTGTGTGTGTGTGTGTGTGTGTGTGTGTGTGTGTGTGTGTGTGTGTGTACACAGGAAGTGCACTTCCAATGTGAGGCTTCAGAGGAAGTCACAGAGGGAAAAGACAGCAAACAGACGAACAGATCAAACACATGCGGATGCTGCCTAGTCCTGTTTAAAAAAACGCCTCCTGGAAGGCTACGGCTGAGGACAGGAACAAGTACATAAACAGCCTCCTGGAAGGCTACGGCTGAGGACAGGAACAAGTACATAAACAGCCTCCTGGAAGGCTACGGCAGAGCACAGGAACAAGTACATAAACAGCCTCCTGGAAGGCTACGGCTGAGGACAGGAACAAGTACATAAACAGCCTCCTGGAAGGCTACGGCTGAGGACAGGAACAAGTACATAAACAGCCTCCTGGAAGGCTACGGCTGAGGACAGGAACAAGTACATAAGCAGCCTCCTGGAAGGCTACGGCAGAGCACAGGAACAAGTACATAAGCAGCCTCCCGGAAGGCTACGGCTGAGGACAGGAACAAGTACATAAACAGACTCCTGGAAGGCTACGGCTGAGGACAGGAACAAGTACATAAACAGCCTCCTGGAAGGCTACGGCTGAGGACAGGAACAAGTACATAAACAGCCTCCTGGAAGGCTACGGCTGAGGACAGGAACAAGTACATAAGCAGCCTCCTGGAAGGCTACGGCTGAGGACAGGAACAAGTACATAAACAGCCTCCTGGAAGGCTACGGCAGAGGACAGGAACAAGTACATAAACAGCCTCCTGGAAGGCTACGGCTGAGGACAGGAACAAGTACATAAACAGCCTCCTGGAAGGCTACGGCTGAGGACAGGAACAAGTACATAAACAGCCTCCTGGAAGGCTACGGCTGAGGACAGGAACAAGTACATAAACAGCCTCCTGGAAGGCTACGGCTGAGGACAGGAACAAGTACATAAACAGCCTCCTGGAAGGCTACGGCTGAGGACAGGAACAAGTACATAAACAGCCTCCTGGAAGGCTACGGCTGAGGACAGGAACAAGTACATAAACAGCCTCCTGGAAGGCTACGGCTGAGGACAGGAACAAGTACATAAACAGCCTCCTGGAAGGCTACGGCTGAGGACAGGAACAAGTACATAAACAGCCTCCTGGAAGGCTACGGCTGAGGACAGGAACAAGTACATAAACAGCCTCCTGGAAGGCTACGGCTGAGGACAGGAACAAGTACATAAGCAGCCTCCTGGAAGGCTACGGCAGAGCACAGGAACAAGTACATAAGCAGCCTCCCGGAAGGCTACGGCTGAGGACAGGAACAAGTACATAAACAGACTCCTGGAAGGCTACGGCTGAGGACAGGAACAAGTACATAAACAGCCTCCTGGAAGGCTACGGCTGAGGACAGGAACAAGTACATAAACAGCCTCCTGGAAGGCTACGGCTGAGGACAGGAACAAGTACATAAGCAGCCTCCTGGAAGGCTACGGCTGAGGACAGGAACAAGTACATAAACAGCCTCCTGGAAGGCTACGGCAGAGGACAGGAACAAGTACATAAACAGCCTCCTGGAAGGCTACGGCTGAGGACAGGAACAAGTACATAAACAGCCTCCTGGAAGGCTACGGCTGAGGACAGGAACAAGTACATAAACAGCCTCCTGGAAGGCTACGGCTGAGGACAGGAACAAGTACATAAACAGCCTCCTGGAAGGCTACGGCTGAGGACAGGAACAAGTACATAAACAGCCTCCTGGAAGGCTACGGCTGAGGACAGGAACAAGTACATAAACAGCCTCCTGGAAGGCTACGGCTGAGGACAGGAACAAGTACATAAACAGCCTCCTGGAAGGCTACGGCTGAGGACAGGAACAAGTACATAAACAGCCTCCTGGAAGGCTACGGCAGAGGACAGGAACAAGTACATAAACAGCCTCCTGGAAGGCTACGGCAGAGGACAGGAACAAGTACATAAACAGCCTCCTGGAAGGCTACGGCTGAGGACAGGAACAAGTACATAAACAGCCTCCTGGAAGGCTACGGTTGAGGACAGGAACAAGTACATAAGCAGCCTCCTGGAAGGCTACGGCTGAGGACAGGAACAACACAAGCACACTCATGCACACTGACACTCCAACACACACACACAGACTCACTTAATTTGCTCACACACACACACATAACATGCACACACATTTATACTGACTCTACACACACACACTCACATACAATCATCATATAAACTGCTGCTACTCTGTTTATCATATATCCTGATGCCGAGTCTCCTTACCCTTATACATATCTACCTCCATCACTCCAGTATCCCTGTATCCTTACCCTTATACATATCTACCTCCATCACTCCAGTATCCCTGCACATTGTAAATATGATTTTGAACTGGCTTGCGAAAGTATTCACCCCCCTTGGCATTTTTCCTATTTTGTTGCCTTACAACCTGGAATTAAATAGATTTTTGGGGGGGGTTGTATCATTTGATTTACACAACATGCCTACCACTTTGAAGATGCAAAATATTTTTGTGTGTGAAACAAACAAGAAATAATACAATAAAACAGAAAACTTGAGCGTGCATAACTATTCACCCCCCCCCCCAAAGTCAATACTTTGTAGAGCCACCTTTTGCAGCATTTTCAGCTGCAAGTCTCTTGGGGTATGTCTCTATAAGCTTGGCACATCTAGCCACTGGGATTTTTGCCCATTCTTCAAGGTAAAACTGCTCCAGCTCCTTCAAGTTGGATGGGTTCCGCTGATGTACAGCAATCTTTAAGTCATACCACAGATTCTCAATTGGATTGAGGTCTGGGCTTTGACTAGGCCATTCCAAGACATTTAAATGTTTCCCCTTAAACCACTCGAGTGTTGCTTTAGCAGTATGCTTAGGGTCATTATCCTGCTGAAAGGTGAACATCCGTCCCAGTCTCAAATCTCAAGTTTCCCTCAAGAATTTTCTTGTATTTAGCGTCATCCATCATTCTTTCAATTCTGACCAGTTTCCCAGTCCCTGCCGATGAAAAACATCCCCACAGCATGATGCTGCCACCACCGTGCTTCACTGTGGGGATGTTGTTCTTTGAGTTTGCGCCAGACATAGCATTTTCCTTGATGGCCAAAAAGCTACATTTTTGTCTCATTTTATCTTTACTTAACTAGGCAAGTCAGTTAAGAACAAATTCTTATTTTCAATGACGGCCTAGGAACAGTGTGTTAACTGCCTTGTTCAGGGAGCAGAATGACAGATTTTTACCTTGTCAGCTCGGGGATTCAAACTTGCAACCTTTCGGTTACTAGTCCAACGCTCTTACCACTAGGCTACCCTGTCGCCCCTGATCTGACCAGAGTACCTTCTTCCATATGTTTGGAGAGTCTCCCACATGCCTTTTAGCAAACACCAAATGTGTTTGCTTATTTTTTTTTCTTTAAGCAATGGCTTATTTCTGGCCACTCTTCCGTAAAGTCCAGCTCTGTGGAGTGTACGGCTTAAAGTGGTCCTATGGACAGATACTCCAATCTCCGCTGTGGAGATTTGCAGCTCCTTCAGGGTTATCTTTGGTCTCTTGGTTGCCTCTCCGATTAATGCCCTCCTTGCCTGGTCCGTGAGTTTTGGTGGGCGGCCCTCTCTTGGCAGGTTTGTTGTGGTGCCATATTCTTAAAAAAAAATTGTCATGGATTTTAATGATGCTCCGTGGGATGTTCAAAGTTTCTGATATTTTTTTATAACCCAACCCTGATCTGTACTTCTCCACAACTTTGTCCCTGACCTGTTTGGAGAGCTCCTAGGTCTTCATGGTGCTGCTTGCTTGGTGGTGCCCCTTGCTTAGTGGTGTTGCAGACTCTGGGGCCTTTCAGAACAGGTGTATATATACTGAGTATGTGACAGATCATGTGACAGATCATGTGACACAGATTGCACACAGGTGGACTTTATTTAACTAATTATGTGACTTCTGAAGGTAATTGGTTGCACCAGATCTTATTTATTTCCAAGCAAAGAGGGTGAATACATATGCACGCACCACTTTTCATTTATAAAAAATAAATACATTTCACTTCATCAAATTGGACTATTTTGTGTATTTCCATTACATGAAATCCAAATAAAAATCCATTTAAATTACAAGTTGTAATGCAACAAAATAGGGATGTATACCTTTGCAAGGCACTGTATATAATCACCTAATGATGTCAAGCAAAGAGGCACTTGGTTTGAAGGTAACCTTGAAATACCTTGAAATACCTTGACCTTGAAATACATCCACAGGTACACCTCCAATTGACTCAAATGATGTCAATTAGCCTATCAGAAGCTTCCAAAGCCATGACATAATTTTCTGGAATTTTCCAAGCTGTTTAAAAGACACAGTCAATTTAGTGTATGTAAACTTCTGACCCACTGGAATTGTGATACAGTGAATTATAAGTGAAATAATCTGTCTGTAAACAATTGTTGGAAAAATGACTTGTGTCATGCACAAAGTAGATGTCCTAACTGACTTCCCAAAACTATAGTTTGTTAACAAGAAATTTGTGGAGTGGTTGAAAAACAAGTTTTAATGACTCCAACCTAAGTGTATGTAAACTTCCGACTTCAACTGTATATGTAATAGGGTGGGCTTTCAGACAGCAGCGGTGTGTGGAAGAAGGGAATTCCCCTCTTTCAATTAGAGGGTCTGAACCATGAGAAGAGCTGAAAGGAATGTGTTGCATTCAGGACAAAGCACTAACGAGAACAAAAAGCTGTACTTCCTGGTACTTCAGTCACTTTGAACTGCTGGACTTCTGTCTAACGACATGTTAGTCTACAGCCACTCAACAATCAACTGAGCAGTTACTGTAACTAGCTAGCAGATGGACAGGTGACTATACTGTCAGACGCCATCTTGTATTCTCTTTAAAATGCACTTCTTTTGACCAGGGAGATCAGGGCCAATAGGGCTCTGGTCAAATGTAGTGCACTATATAGTTAATGGCCAGGGAGCCATTTGTGACAGGACCACCACTGTCACCAGTCCTATATGACAGGTCCTGTACTGTCACCAGTCCTATATGACAGGTCCTGTACTGTCACCAATCCTATATGACAGGTCCTGTACTGTCACCAGTCCTATATGACAGGTCTACTGTCACCAGTCCTATATGACAGGACCTGTACTGTCACCAGTCCTATATGACAGGACCTGTACTGTCACCAGTCCTATGTGACAGGTCTACTGTCACCAGTCCTATATGACAGGACCTGTACTGTCACCAGTCCTATGTGACAGGTCTACTGTCACCAGTCCTATATGACAGGTCCTGTACTGTCACCAGTCCTATATGACAGGACCTGTACTGTCACCAGTCCTATATGACAGGTCCTGTACTGTCACCAGTCCTATATGACAGGTCCTGTACTGTCACCAGTCCTATATGACAGGTCTACTGTCACCAGTCCTATATGACAGGACCTGTACTGTCACCAGTCCTATATGACAGGACCTGTACTGTCACCAGTCCTATGTGACAGGTCTACTGTCACCAGTCCTATATGACAGGTCCTGTACTGTCACCAGTCCTATATGACAGGTCTACTGTCACCAGTCCTATATGACAGGACCTGTACTGTCACCAGTCCTATATGACAGGACCTGTACTGTCACCAGTCCTATGTGACAGGTCTACTGTCACCAGTCCTATATGACAGGTCCTGTACTGTCACCAGTCCTATATGACAGGTCTACTGTCACCAGTCCTATATGACAGGTCCTGTACTGTCACCAGTCCTATATGACAGGTCCTGTACTGTCACCAGTCCTATGTGACAGGTCCTGTACTGTCACCAGTCCTATATGACAGGTCTACTGTCACCAGTCCTATATGACAGGACCTGTACTGTCACCAGTCCTATATGACAGGTCCTGTACTGTCACCAGTCCTATATGACAGGTCTACTGTCACCAGTCCTATATGACAGGACCTGTACTGTCACCAGTCCTATATGACAGGACCTGTACTGTCACCAGTCCTATATGACAGGACCTGGGTTGCCAGGTGTGCGTAATGAGGGTTGCCAGGTGTGAGTAATGAGGGTTGCCAGGTGTGAGTAATGAGGGTTGCCAAGTGTGAGTAATGAGGGTTGCCATGTGTGCGTAGTGAGGGTTGCCATGTGTGCGTAATTAGGGTTGCCATGTGTGCGTAATTAGGGTTGCCAGGTGTGCGTAATGAGGGTTGCCAGGTGTGCGTAATGAGGGTTGCCATGTGTGCGTAATTAGGGTTGCCAGGTGTGCGTAATGATGGGTTCTCACCCTGAGAACCAGGTCGGCAGTGATGATTGGAGGACTCACCCTGAGAACCATGTCGGCAGTGATGATTGGAGGACTCACCCTGAGAACCATGTTGGCGGTGATGATTGGAGGACTCACCCGGGGAACCCTGTCGGCAGTGATGATTGGAAGACTCACCCTGAGAACCCTGTCGGCGGTGATGATTGGAGGACTCACCCTGAGAACCCTGTCGGCAGTGATGATTGGAGGACTCACCCTGAGAACCCTGTTGGTGGTGATGACTGGATGCTGGTCGTTGACGGCCGTGACCTGGATGTACACGGTACAGGGAGAGCTCTGTTTCCTCAGGTCTGTGTCGTTGGCCACCACAGTGAAGTTGTCTTCTAACGTCTCACTGCTGTCATGGATGTAGTAGATTACCCCCTGCTCCACCTAGAGGGATCGTAGGGCGAGAAAGTTAAGAGACTAAAAATAAACAATTAGATTAATTTAAGAAATGCTTATGTATGGGTTAAGTCCTTTATGTAGGTGCATAGTAGATTAAGGCATACAGGTATAATTCATTATGAAGCATTCATAAAGCATTGTAAGACGTGTTACACGTGTCTATAAATTGGTTATAAAGTGTTATCATAATCAATAGTTTGATTACTCCACATGAGAAACTAAACCAATGAAACACTGAGCATCCTGAGGTACTAATATATGATGCGTTTTTAGATTGTGTAGGCTATATATTCTTCTCTGATATTATTCGCAAAAACAATCCAAATATGAACAATCATTGGAGAACTTCACATATTTTAATATTTTTGTTCAACATGAAGAAAGAGAGAACGACAGAGAGAGATAGAGTCTTACATTACCTGGCGTCTGGTGAAAACCCGTAGAGGAACCCCGGGGTAACGTGAATGTTCAATGTGGCCATTCTGCGGGGGTTCAGACAAGCTATACAGGAAATTGAGGCCAGAAAAATATTGGTTGGTCACCCTGAGCACTTCCTGGGTCAAAGCCTTGGACCCGCCCTCTCGGAGGGTGAAGTTCAACACCTGTAGTAGTAGAAGGATTAGCATTTATTATTCGCTCGCAGTCATAGACTGAAATGTAAAGCATTTCATTGCACCGTTTGCACTGAATCCTGTGCATATGATAAATAAACTTTGATTTGTACACCACTTTACAACCATAAATTGTCAACGCACAATAAAAACCGATGATAGCAAAAATTATTCCACAATACATAACCTAATATGCAATCATTCTAAAATGACAATACCTGTAGAGGGATGAGATGGGCGACGGACATGCTGATATTGTTGACCTCCGTGACCCCGTTGGAGACATCCAATAGGAAGGTGTCATTGACCTAAACAGGAAGAAGAGACATTTTTACATTGACCTTTTAGTCATTTAGCAGACAGTCTTATCCAGAACAACTTATAATCAGAGAAACTTAGGTGGGTAAAAACAACCACATATCACAGTCATTGCAAGTAAAATATTTTTCCAAAAAACCCACTATCTGCTAAATCGGTGCTTGTAAGAAAAGACAAGTGTGCGTGTGAGAACAAGTGTGAGAAAGATGAGTATAGTGGCTTGGGATGGTCTAGGGGATAGTTTGGGGGTGGTCTAGGGGATAGTTTGGGGGTGGTCTAGGGGATAGTTTGGGGATGGTCTAGGGGATAGTTTGGGGGTGGTCTAGGGGATAGTTTGGGGGTCTAGGGGATAGTTTGGGGGTGGTCTAGGGGATAGTTTGGGGGTGGTCTAGGGGATAGTTTGGGGGTGGTCTATGGGATAGTTTGGGGGTGGTCTAGGGGATAGTTTGGGGGTGGTCTAGGGGATAGTTTGGGGGTGGTCTAGGGGATAGTTTGGGGGTCTAGGGGATAGTTTGGGGGTGGTCTAGGGGATAGTTTGGGGGTGGTCTAGGGGATAGTTTGGGGGTGGTCTATGGGATAGTTTGGGGGTGGTCTAGGGGATAGTTTGGGGGTGGTCTAGGGGATAGTTTGGGGATGGTCTAGGGGATAGTTTGGGGGTGGTCTAGGGGATAGTTTGGGGGTGGTCTAGGGGATAGTTTGGGGATGGTTTAGGGGATAGTTTGGGGGTGGTCTAGGGGATAGTTTGGGGGTGGTCTAGGGGATAGTTTGGGGATGGTTTAGGGGATAGTTTGGGGATGGTTTAGGGGATAGTTTGGGGGTGGTCTAGGGGATAGTTTGGGGATGGTTTAGGGGATAGTTTGGGGATGGTTTAGGGGATAGTTTGGGGGTGGTCTAGGGGATAGTTTGGGGGTTGTCTAGGGGATAGTTTGGGGATGGTCTAGGGGATAGTTTGGGGATGGTCTAGGGGATAGTTTGGGGGTTGTCTAGGGGATAGTTTGGGGATGGTCTAGGGGATAGTTTGGGGGTTGTCTAGGGGATAGTTTGGGGGTTGTCTAGGGGATAGTTTGGGGATGGTCTAGGGGATAGTTCGGGGGTGGTCTAGGGGATAGTTTGGGGATGGTCTAGGGGATAGTTTGGGGATGGTTTAGGGGATAGTTTGGGGATGGTCTAGGGGATAGTTTGGGGGTGGTCTAGGGGATAGTTTGGGGGGTCTAGGGGATAGTTTGGGGGTTGTCTAGGGGATAGTTTGGGGGTTGTCTAGGGGATAGTTTGGGGATGGTCTAGGGGATAGTTTGGGGGTGGTCTAGGGGATAGTTTGGGGGTTGTCTAGGGGATATTTTGGGGGTGGTCTAGGGGATAGTTTGGGGGTGGTCTAGGGGATAGTTTGGGGGTGGTCTAGGGGATAGTTTGGGGGTGGTCTAGGGGATAGTTTGGGGATGGTCTAGGGGATAGTTTGGGGGTGGTCTAGGGGATAGTTTGGGGATGTTTAGGGGATAGTTTGGGGATGGTCTAGGGGATAGTTTGGGGTGGTCTAGGGGATAGTTTGGGGTGGTCTAGGGGATAGTTTGGGGGTGGTCTAGGGGATAGTTTGGGGGTGGTCTAGGGGATAGTTTGGGGGTGGTCTAGGGGATAGTTTGGGGATGGTCTAGGGGATAGTTTGGGGATGGTCTAGGGGATAGTTTGGGGTGGTCTAGGGGATAGTTTGGGGTGGTCTAGGGGATAGTTTGGGGGTTGTCTAGGGGATAGTTTGGGGGTGGTCTAGGGGATAGTTTGGGGGTGGTCTAGGGGATAGTTTGGGGGTGGTCTAGGGGTGGTCTAAGGGATAGTTTGGGGGTTGTCTAGGGGATAGTTTGGGGGTGGTCTAGGGGATAGTTTGGGGATGGTTTAGGGGATAGTTTGGGGGTGGTCTAGGGGATAGTTTGGGGGTTGTCTAGGGGATAGTTTGGGGATGGTCTAGGGGATAGTTTGGGGATGGTTTAGGGGATAGTTTGGGGGTGGTCTAGGGGATAGTTTGGGGGTTGTCTAGGGGATAGTTTGGGGGTTGTCTAGGGGATAGTTTGGGGTGGTCTAGGGGATAGTTTGGGGATGGTCTAGGGGATAGTTTGGGGGTGGTCTAGGGGATAGTTTGGGGTTGGTCTAGGGGATAGTTTGGGGGTGGTCTAGGGGATAGTTTGGGGGTGGTCTAGGGGATAGTTTGGGGATGTTTTGGGGATAGTTTGGGGATGGTCTAGGGCAGTGGTTCCCAAACGTTTTATAGTCCTGTACCCCTTCAAACATTCAACCTCCAGCTGTACCCCCTCCAGCACCAGGGTCAGCGCACTCTCAAATGTTGTTTTTTTGCCATCATTGTAAGCCTGCCACACACACACTATACGATACATTTACTAAACATAAGAATGAGTGTGAGTTTTTGTCACAACCATCTTGTGGGAAGTGACAAAGAGCTCTTATAGGATCAGGGCACAAATAATAATAATATAATAAACAACATAAACAACAACATAAAGAAGGTAAATCCCAATCTATCATTCACAGGGAGGCATTTGGCCAGCAAGAGAATGTCCTGAATTACATGATGTTTTGAAAGACGCAGTGAAAAGTGATTCACTTTTATCATGTCCAGGCCTCTGAATCACCGACTGCTTTAAAGGCTCTGTGGTGACAGGGGGACTGAGCGTCAGCAGCTACTGCTTCACACACACGACATGACCGTCCAGAGGGAAAACGCTACAGAGGCAGTTGGAGCTGTGTGCCGAAGGGAGTTGATTTTCTGTCTGAGCACTCACACCCCCTTGTGGCTGTGTTCGAGGACACAGACTGGGGAGCCCGCATTGACCTATCTTGCTGATGTGTTCAGCAAACTGAAACAACACGACTCTATCTCTGCAAGGTGGACACACACACATTCTAAAGATGTATGACAAAGTGTGTGGATTCATAAAGAAGATCAAACTCTGGGAGAGGACATGTGAAGATGGGGAAATACGTTATTTTTTCCCCAGCAGCTTGACACCTAACTTTTTTTTTTTTTTACAAGTGATGTTGACAGAGCTCCTATGGTGCAAATAGCAAGCTCACATTTATCCAAACTCAACATTGAGTTCAACTCCTACTTCACTGACAATGAAAACAAGTCTGCCAAACTTGACTGGCTGCGTAAACCACCTTTTTTTCTAGGAATCACGCCGGTCGCACATGTATGGGGGGGTCAAAGTAGGGGGGTACAGTAGCCGAAAAAGGTTAAGAACCACTGGTCTAGGGGACAGTGTCTCTCTAGAGGACAGTGTCTCTCTAGTGGACAGTGTCTCTCTAGGGGATAGTGTCTCTCTAGGGGACAGTGTCTCTCTAGGGGACAGTGTCTCTCTAGGCCCTAGAGTCTAGGGGATAGTGTCTCTAGGGGATAGTGTCTCTCTAGGGGACAGTGTCTCTCTAGGGGACAGTGTCTCTCTAGGCCCTAGAGTCTAGGGGATAGTGTCTCTAGGGGATAGTGTCTCTCTAGGGGATAGTGTCTAGGGGATAGTGTCTCTCTAGGGGATAGTGTCTCTCTAGGGGATAGTGTCTCTCTAGGGGATAGTGTCTCTCTAGGGGACAGTGTCTCTCTAGGGGACAGTGTCTCTCTAGGGGACAGTGTCTCTCTAGGGGACAGTGTCTCTCTAGGGGATAGTGTCTCTCTAGGGGATAGTGTCTCTCTAGGGGATAGTGTCTCTAGGGGATAGTGTCTCTCTAGGGGATAGTGTCTCTAGGGGATAGTGTCTAGGGGATAGTGTCTCTCTAGGGGATAGTGTCTCTCTAGGGGATAGTGTCTCTCTAGGGGATAGTGTCTCTCTAGGGGATAGTGTCTCTCTAGGGGACAGTGTCTCTCTAGGGGACAGTGTCTCTCTAGGGGACAGTGTCTCTCTAGGGGATAGTGTCTCTCTAGGGGACAGTGTCTCTCTAGGGGACAGTGTCTCTCTAGGGGACAGTGTCTCTCTAGGGGATAGTGTCTCTCTAGGGGATAGTGTCTCTCTAGGGGATAGTGTCTCTAGGGGACAGTGTCTCTCTAGGGGACAGTGTCTCTCTAGGGGACAGTGTCTCTCTAGGGGATAGTGTCTCTCTAGGGGATAGTGTCTCTCTAGGGGATAGTGTCTAGGGGATAGTGTGTCTCTAGGGGATAGTGTCTCTCTATGGGACAGTGTCTCTCTAGGGGATAGTGTCTCTCTAGGGGATAGTGTCTCTCTAGGGGACAGTGTCTCTCTAGGGGACAGTGTCTCTCTAGGGGATAGTGTCTCTCTATGGGACAGTGTCTCTCTAGGGGATAGTGTCTCTCTAGGGGATAGTGTCTCTAGGGGATAGTGTCTCTCTAGGGGATAGTGTCTCTCTAGGGGATAGTGTCTCTAGGGGATAGTGTCTAGGGGATAGTGTCTCTCTAGGGGATAGTGTCTCTCTAGGGGATAGTGTCTCTCTAGGGGATAGTGTGTCTCTAGGGGATAGTGTCTAGGGGATAGTGTGTCTCTAGGGGATAGTGTCTCTAGGGGATAGTGTCTCTCTAGGGGATAGTGTCTCTCTAGGGGAGAGTGTCTCTCTAGGGGATAGTGTCTAGGGGATAGTGTGTCTCTAGGGGATAGTGTCTCTCTAGGGGATAGTGTCTCTCTAGGGGATAGTGTCTAGGGGATAGTGTGGCTCTAGGGGATAGTGTCTAGGGGTTAGTGTGGCTCTAGGGGATAGTGTCTCTCTAGGGGATAGTGTCTCTCTAGGGGATAGTGTCTAGGGGATAGTGTGTCTCTAGGGGATAGTGTCTCTCTAGGGGATAGTGTCTCTCTAGGGGATAGTGTCTCTAGGGGATAGTGTCTAGGGGATAGTGTCTAGGGGATAGTGTCTCTCTAGGGGATAGTGTCTCTCTAGGGGATAGTGTCTCTCTAGGGGATAGTGACTCTCTAGGGGATAGTGTCTCTCTAGGGGATAGTGTCTCTCTAGGGGATAGTGTCTCTATGGGATAGTGTCTCTCTAGGGGATAGTGTCTCTCTAGGGGATAGTGTCTCTCTAGGGGATAGTGTCTCTCTAGGGGATAGTGTCTAGGGCATAGTGTCTCTCTGGGGGATAGTGTCTCTCTGGGGGATAGTGTCTCTCTATGGGATAGTGTCTCTCTAGGGGATAGTGTCTCTCTAGGGGATAGTGTCTCTAGGGGATAGTGTCTCTCTAGGGGATAGTGTCTCTAGGGGATAGTGTCTCTCTAGGGGATAGTGTCTCTAGGGGATAGTGTCTCTAGGGGATAGTGTCTCTAGGGGATAGTGTCTCTAGGGGATAGTGTCTCTCTAAGGGATAGTGTCTCTAGGGGATAGTGTCTCTAGGGGATAGTGTCTCTCTAGGGGATAGTGTCTCTAGGGGATAGTGTCTCTCTAGGGGATAGTGTCTCTAGGGGATAGTGTCTCTAGGGGATAGTGTCTCTCTAGGGGATAGTGTTTCTATGGGATAGTGTCTCTCTAGGGGATAGTGTCTCTCTAGGGGATAGTGTCTCTCTAGGGGATAGTGTGTCTCTGGGGGATAGTGTCTCTCTAGGGGATAGTGTCTCTCTAGGGGATAGTGTCTATAGGGGATAGTGTTTCTATGGGATAGTGTCTCTCTAGGGGATAGTGTCTCTCTAGGGGATAGTGTGTCTCTGGGGGATAGTGTCTCTCTAGGGGATAGTGTCTCTCTAGGGGATAGTGTGTCTCTAGGGGATAGTGTCTCTCTAGGGGATAGTGTGTCTCTAGGGGATAGTGTCTCTCTAGGGGATAGTGTCTCTCTAGGGGATAGTGTCTCTCTAGGGGATAGTGTCTCTCTAGGGGATAGTGTCTCTCTAGGGGACAGTGTCTCTCTGGGGGATAGTGTCTCTCTAGGGGATAGTGTCTCTCTAGGGGATAGTGTCTCTCTGGGGGATAGTGTCTCTCTGGGGGATAGTGTCTCTCTAGGGGATAGTGTCTCTCTAGGGGATAGTGTCTCTCTAGGGGATAGTGTGTCTCTAGGGGATAGTGTCTCTCTAGGGGATAGTGTCTCTCTAGGGGATAGTGTCTCTCTAGGGGATAGTGTCTCTCTGGGGGATAGTGACTCTCTAGGGGATAGTGTCTCTCTGGGGGATAGTGTCTCTAGGGGATAGTGTCTCTAGGGGATAGTGTGTCTCTAGGGGATAGTGTCTCTCTAGGGGATAGTGTCTCTCTAGGGGATAGTGTCTCTCTAGGGGATAGTGTCTCTCTAGGGGATAGTGTCTCTCTATGGGATAGTGTCTAGGGGATAGTGTCTCTCTAGGGGATAGTGTCTCTCTAGTGGACAGTGTCTCTCTAGGGGATAGTGTCTCTCTAGGGGATAGTGTCTCTAGGGGACAGTGTCTCTCTAGGGGATAGTGTCTCTAGGGGATAGTGTCTCTCTAGGGGATAGTGTCTCTCTAGGGGATAGTGTCTCTAGGGGATAGTGTCTCTAGGGGATAGTGTCTCTCTAGGGGATAGTGTCTAGGGGATAGTGTCTCTAGGGGATAGTGTCTCTCTAGGGGATAGTGTCTCTCTAGGGGACAGTGTCTAGGGGATAGTGTCTCTAGGGGATAGTGTCTCTAGGGGATAGTGTCTCTCTAGGGGATAGTGTCTCTCTAGGGGATAGTGTCTCTCTAGGGGATAATGTCTCTCTAGGGGATAGTGTCTCTCTAGGGGATAGTGTCTCTAGGGGATAGTGTCTCTAGGGGATAGTGTCTCTAGGGGATAGTGTCTCTAGGGGATAGTGTCTCTCTAGGGGATAGTGTCTATAGGGGATAGTGTTTCTAGGGGATAGTGTCTCTAGGGGATAGTGTCTCTCTAGGGGATAGTGTCTATAGGGGATAGTGTTTCTATGGGATAGTGTCTCTCTAGGGGATAGTGTCTCTCTAGGGGATAGTGTGTCTCTGGGGGATAGTGTCTCTCTAGGGGATAGTGTGTCTCTAGGGGATAGTGTGTCTCTAGGGGATAGTGTCTCTCTAGGGGATAGTGTCTCTAGGGGATAGTGTCTCTCTAGGGGATAGTGTCTATAGGGGATAGTGTTTCTAGGGGATAGTGTCTCTAGGGGATAGTGTCTCTCTAGGGGATAGTGTCTCTCTAGGGGATAGTGTCTATAGGGGATAGTGTTTCTAGGGGATAGTGTCTCTAGGGCATAGTGTCTCTCTGGGGGATAGTGTCTCTCTATGGGATAGTGTCTCTCTAGGGGATAGTGTCTCTCTAGGGGATAGTGTCTCTCTAGGGGATAGTGTCTCTCTAGGGGATAGTGTCTCTCTAGGGGACAGTGTCTCTCTGGGGGATAGTGTCTCTCTAGGGGATAGTGTCTCTAGGGGATAGTGTCTCTCTAGGGGATAGTGTGTCTCTAGGGGATAGTGTGTCTCTAGGGGATAGTGTGTCTCTAGGGGATAGTGTGTCTCTAGGGGATAGTGTCTCTCTAGGGGATAGTGTCTCTCTAGGGGATAGTGTCTCTCTAGGGGACAGTGTCTCTCTGGGGGATAGTGTCTCTCTAGGGGATAGTGTCTCTCTAGGGGATAGTGTCTCTCTAGGGGATAGTGTCTCTCTAGGGGATAGTGTCTCTCTGGGGGATAGTGTCTCTCTGGGGGATAGTGTCTCTCTGGGGGATAGTGTCTCTCTATGGGATAGTGTCTCTCTATGGGTTAGTGTCTCTCTAGGGGATAGTGTCTCTAGGGGATAGTGTCTCTAGGGGATAGTGTCTCTCTAGGGGATAGTGTCTCTAGGGGATAGTGTCTCTCTAGGGGATAGTGTTTCTCTAGGGGATAGTGTCTCTCTAGGAGATAGTGTCTCTCTAGGAGATAGTGTCTCTCTAGGGGATAGTGTCTCTCTAGGGGATAGTGTGTCTCTAGGGGATAGTGTGTCTCTAGGGGATAGTGTCTCTCTAGGGGATAGTGTCTCTAGGGGATAGTGTCTCTCTAGGGGATAGTGTCTCTCTAGGGGATAGTGTGTCTCTAGGGGATAGTGTGTCTCTAGGGGATAGTGTCTCTCTAGGGGATAGTGTCTCTAGGGGATAGTGTCTCTAGGGGATAGTGTCTAGGGGATAGTGTCTCTCTAGGGGATAGTGTGTCTCTAGGGGATAGTGTCTCTCTAGGGGATAGTGTCTCTAGGGGATAGTGTCTCTAGGGGATAGTGTGTCTCTAGGGGATAGTGTGTCTCTAGGGGATAGTGTCTCTCTAGGGGATAGTGTCTCTAGGGGATAGTGTCTCTCTAGGGGATAGTGTCTATAGGGGATAGTGTTTCTAGGGGATAGTGTCTCTAGGGGATAGTGTCTCTCTAGGGGATAGTGTCTCTCTAGGGGATAGTGTCTCTAGGGGATAGTGTCTCTAGGGGATAGTGTCTCTCTAGGGGATAGTGTCTAGGGGATAGTGTCTAGGGGATAGTGTCTCTCTAGGGGATAGTGTCTCTCTAGGGGATAGTGTCTCTCTAGGGGATAGTGTCTCTCTAGGGGATAGTGTCTCTAGGGAATAGTGTCTCTCTAGGGGATAGTGTCTCTCTAGGGGATAGTGTCTAGGGGATAGTGTCTCTAGGGGATAGTGTCTCTCTAGGGGATAGTGTCTCTCTAGGGGATAGTTTCTCTCTAGGGGATAGTGTCTAGGGGATAGTGTCTAGGGGATAGTGTCTCTAGGGGATAGTGTCTCTCTAGGGGATAGTGTCTCTCTAGGGGATAGTGTCTCTCTAGGGGATAGTGTCTCTCTAGGGGATAGTGTCTCTCTAGGGGACAGTGTGTCTCTGGGGGATAGTGTCTAGGGGATAGTGTCTCTCTAGGGGATAGTGTCTCTAGGGGATAGTGTCTCTCTAGGGGATAGTGTGTCTCTGGGGGATAGTGTCTAGGGGATAGTGTCTCTCTAGGGGATAGTGTCTCTCTAGGGGATAGTGTCTCTCTAGGGGATATTGTGTCTCTAGGGGATAGTGTCTCTAGGGGATAGTGTCTCTCTAGGGGATAGTGTCTCTCTAGGGGATAGTGTCTCTCTAGGGGATAGTGTCTCTCTAGGGGATAGTGTCTCTCTAGGGGATAGTGTCTCTAGGGGATAGTGTCTCTAGGGGATAGTGTCTCTCTAGGGGATAGTGTCTCTCTAGGGGATAGTGTGTCTCTAGGGGATAGTGTGTCTCTAGGGGATAGTGTCTAGGGGATAGTGTCTCTAGGGGATAGTGTCTCTCTAGGGGATAGTGTCTCTCTAGGGGATAGTGTCTCTCTAGGGGATAGTGTGTCTCTGGGGGATAGTGTCTCTCTAGGGGACAGTGTCTCTCTAGGGGACAGTGTCTCTCTAGGGGATAGTGTCTCTCTAGGGGATAGTGTCTAGGGGATAGTGTCTCTCTAGGGGATAGTGTCTCTCTAGGGGATAGTGTGTCTCTAGGGGATAGTGTCTCTCTAGGGGATAGTGTCTCTCTAGGGGATAGTGTGTCTCTAGGGGATATTGTGTCTCTAGGGGATAGTGTCTCTCTAGGGGATAGTGTCTCTAGGGGATAGTGTCTCTAGGGGATAGTGTCTAGGGGATAGTGTCTCTCTAGGGGATAGTGTGTCTCTAGGGGATAGTGTCTCTCTAGGGGATAGTGTCTCTCTAGGGGATAGTGTCTCTAGGGGATAGTGTGTCTCTAGGGGATAGTGTGTCTCTAGGGGATAGTGTCTCTCTAGGGGATAGTGTCTCTAGGGGATAGTGTCTCTCTAGGGGATAGTGTCTATAGGGGATAGTGTTTCTAGGGGATAGTGTCTCTAGGGGATAGTGTCTCTCTAGGGGATAGTGTCTCTCTAGGGGATAGTGTCTCTAGGGGATAGTGTCTCTAGGGGATAGTGTCTCTCTAGGGGATAGTGTCTAGGGGATAGTGTCTAGGGGATAGTGTCTCTCTAGGGGATAGTGTCTCTCTAGGGGATAGTGTCTCTCTAGGGGATAGTGTCTCTAGGGGATAGTGTCTCTCTAGGGGATAGTGTCTAGGGGATAGTGTCTCTAGGGGATAGTGTCTCTCTAGGGGATAGTGTCTCTCTAGGGGATAGTTTCTCTCTAGGGGATAGTGTCTAGGGGATAGTGTCTAGGGGATAGTGTCTCTAGGGGATAGTGTCTCTCTAGGGGATAGTGTCTCTCTAGGGGATAGTGTCTCTCTAGGGGATAGTGTCTCTCTAGGGGATAGTGTCTCTCTAGGGGATAGTGTCTCTCTAGGGGACAGTGTGTCTCTGGGGGATAGTGTCTCTCTAGGGGATAGTGTCTCTAGGGGATAGTGTCTCTCTAGGGGATAGTGTGTCTCTAGGGGATAGTGTGTCTCTAGGGGATAGTGTGTCTCTAGGGGATAGTGTGTCTCTAGGGGATAGTGTCTCTCTAGGGGATAGTGTCTCTCTAGGGGATAGTGTCTCTCTAGGGGACAGTGTCTCTCTGGGGGATAGTGTCTCTCTAGGGGATAGTGTCTCTCTAGGGGATAGTGTCTCTCTAGGGGATAGTGTCTCTCTAGGGGATAGTGTCTCTCTGGGGGATAGTGTCTCTCTGGGGGATAGTGTCTCTCTGGGGGATAGTGTCTCTCTATGGGATAGTGTCTCTCTATGGGATAGTGTCTCTCTAGGGGATAGTGTCTCTAGGGGATAGTGTCTCTAGGGGATAGTGTCTCTCTAGGGGATAGTGTCTCTAGGGGATAGTGTCTCTCTAGGGGATAGTGTTTCTCTAGGGGATAGTGTCTCTCTAGGAGATAGTGTCTCTCTAGGAGATAGTGTCTCTCTAGGGGATAGTGTCTCTCTAGGGGATAGTGTGTCTCTAGGGGATAGTGTGTCTCTAGGGGATAGTGTCTCTCTAGGGGATAGTGTCTCTAGGGGATAGTGTCTCTCTAGGGGATAGTGTCTCTCTAGGGGATAGTGTGTCTCTAGGGGATAGTGTGTCTCTAGGGGATAGTGTCTCTCTAGGGGATAGTGTCTCTAGGGGATAGTGTCTCTAGGGGATAGTGTCTAGGGGATAGTGTCTCTCTAGGGGATAGTGTGTCTCTAGGGGATAGTGTCTCTCTAGGGGATAGTGTCTCTAGGGGATAGTGTCTCTAGGGGATAGTGTGTCTCTAGGGGATAGTGTGTCTCTAGGGGATAGTGTCTCTCTAGGGGATAGTGTCTCTAGGGGATAGTGTCTCTCTAGGGGATAGTGTCTATAGGGGATAGTGTTTCTAGGGGATAGTGTCTCTAGGGGATAGTGTCTCTCTAGGGGATAGTGTCTCTCTAGGGGATAGTGTCTCTAGGGGATAGTGTCTCTAGGGGATAGTGTCTCTCTAGGGGATAGTGTCTAGGGGATAGTGTCTAGGGGATAGTGTCTCTCTAGGGGATAGTGTCTCTCTAGGGGATAGTGTCTCTCTAGGGGATAGTGTCTCTCTAGGGGATAGTGTCTCTAGGGAATAGTGTCTCTCTAGGGGATAGTGTCTCTCTAGGGGATAGTGTCTAGGGGATAGTGTCTCTAGGGGATAGTGTCTCTCTAGGGGATAGTGTCTCTCTAGGGGATAGTTTCTCTCTAGGGGATAGTGTCTAGGGGATAGTGTCTAGGGGATAGTGTCTCTAGGGGATAGTGTCTCTCTAGGGGATAGTGTCTCTCTAGGGGATAGTGTCTCTCTAGGGGATAGTGTCTCTCTAGGGGATAGTGTCTCTCTAGGGGACAGTGTGTCTCTGGGGGATAGTGTCTAGGGGATAGTGTCTCTCTAGGGGATAGTGTCTCTAGGGGATAGTGTCTCTCTAGGGGATAGTGTGTCTCTGGGGGATAGTGTCTAGGGGATAGTGTCTCTCTAGGGGATAGTGTCTCTCTAGGGGATAGTGTCTCTCTAGGGGATAGTGTGTCTCTAGGGGATAGTGTCTCTAGGGGATAGTGTCTCTCTAGGGGATAGTGTCTCTCTAGGGGATAGTGTCTCTCTAGGGGATAGTGTCTCTCTAGGGGATAGTGTCTCTAGGGGATAGTGTCTCTAGGGGATAGTGTCTCTCTAGGGGATAGTGTCTCTCTAGGGGATAGTGTGTCTCTAGGGGATAGTGTGTCTCTAGGGGATAGTGTCTAGGGGATAGTGTCTCTAGGGGATAGTGTCTCTCTAGGGGATAGTGTCTCTCTAGGGGATAGTGTCTCTCTAGGGGATAGTGTGTCTCTGGGGGATAGTGTCTCTCTAGGGGACAGTGTCTCTCTAGGGGACAGTGTCTCTCTAGGGGACAGTGTCTCTCTAGGGGATAGTGTCTCTCTAGGGGATAGTGTCTAGGGGATAGTGTCTCTCTAGGGGATAGTGTCTCTCTAGGGGATAGTGTGTCTCTAGGGGATAGTGTCTCTCTAGGGGATAGTGTCTCTCTAGGGGATAGTGTGTCTCTAGGGGATATTGTGTCTCTAGGGGATAGTGTCTCTCTAGGGGATAGTGTCTCTAGGGGATAGTGTCTCTAGGGGATAGTGTCTAGGGGATAGTGTCTCTCTAGGGGATAGTGTGTCTCTAGGGGATAGTGTCTCTCTAGGGGATAGTGTCTCTCTAGGGGATAGTGTCTCTAGGGGATAGTGTGTCTCTAGGGGATAGTGTGTCTCTAGGGGATAGTGTCTCTCTAGGGGATAGTGTCTCTAGGGGATAGTGTCTCTCTAGGGGATAGTGTCTATAGGGGATAGTGTTTCTAGGGGATAGTGTCTCTAGGGGATAGTGTCTCTCTAGGGGATAGTGTCTCTCTAGGGGATAGTGTCTCTAGGGGATAGTGTCTCTAGGGGATAGTGTCTCTCTAGGGGATAGTGTCTAGGGGATAGTGTCTAGGGGATAGTGTCTCTCTAGGGGATAGTGTCTCTCTAGGGGATAGTGTCTCTCTAGGGGATAGTGTCTCTAGGGGATAGTGTCTCTCTAGGGGATAGTGTCTCTCTAGGGGATAGTGTCTAGGGGATAGTGTCTCTAGGGGATAGTGTCTCTCTAGGGGATAGTGTCTCTCTAGGGGATAGTTTCTCTCTAGGGGATAGTGTCTAGGGGATAGTGTCTAGGGGATAGTGTCTCTAGGGGATAGTGTCTCTCTAGGGGATAGTGTCTCTCTAGGGGATAGTGTCTCTCTAGGGGATAGTGTCTCTCTAGGGGATAGTGTCTCTCTAGGGGATAGTGTCTCTCTAGGGGACAGTGTGTCTCTGGGGGATAGTGTCTAGGGGATAGTGTCTCTCTAGGGGATAGTGTCTCTAGGGGATAGTGTCTCTCTAGGGGATAGTGTGTCTCTGGGGGATAGTGTCTAGGGGATAGTGTCTCTCTAGGGGATAGTGTCTCTCTAGGGGATAGTGTCTCTCTAGGGGATAGTGTGTCTCTAGGGGATAGTGTCTCTAGGGGATAGTGTCTCTCTAGGGGATAGTGTCTCTAGGGGATAGTGTCTCTCTAGGGGATAGTGTCTCTCTAGGGGATAGTGTCTCTAGGGGATAGTGTCTCTAGGGGATAGTGTCTCTCTAGGGGATAGTGTCTCTCTAGGGGATAGTGTGTCTCTAGGGGATAGTGTGTCTCTAGGGGATAGTGTCTAGGGGATAGTGTCTCTAGGGGATAGTGTCTCTCTAGGGGATAGTGTCTCTCTAGGGGATAGTGTCTCTCTAGGGGATAGTGTGTCTCTGGGGGATAGTGTCTCTCTAGGGGACAGTGTCTCTCTAGGGGACAGTGTCTCTCTAGGGGATAGTGTCTCTCTAGGGGATAGTGTCTAGGGGATAGTGTCTCTCTAGGGGATAGTGTCTCTCTAGGGGATAGTGTCTCTCTAGGGGATAGTGTCTCTCTAGGGGATAGTGTCTCTAGGGGATAGTGTATCTCTAGGGGATAGTGTCTCTCTAGGGGATAGTGTCTCTCTAGGGGATAGTGTCTAGGGGATAGTGTCTCTAGGGGATAGTGTCTCTCTAGGGGATAGTGTCTCTCTAGGGGATAGTGTCTCTCTAGGGGATAGTTTCTCTCTAGGGGATAGTGTCTAGGGGATAGTGTCTCTAGGGGATAGTGTCTCTCTAGGGGATAGTGTCTCTCTAGGGGATAGTGTCTCTCTAGGGGATAGTGTCTCTCTAGGGGATAGTGTCTCTCTAGGGGATAGTGTCTCTCTAGGGGACAGTGTGTCTCTGGGGGATAGTGTCTAGAGGATAGTGTCTCTCTAGGGGATAGTGTCTCTAGGGGATAGTGTCTCTCTAGGGGATAGTGTGTCTCTGGGGGATAGTGTCTAGGGGATAGTGTCTCTCTAGGGGATAGTGTCTCTCTAGGGGATAGTGTCTCTCTAGGGGATAGTGTGTCTCTAGGGGATAGTGTCTCTAGGGGATAGTGTCTCTCTAGGGGATAGTGTCTCTAGGGGATAGTGTCTCTCTAGGGGATAGTGTCTCTCTAGGGGATAGTGTCTCTCTAGGGGATAGTGTCTCTAGGGGATAGTGTCTCTAGGGGATAGTGTCTCTCTAGGGGATAGTGTCTCTCTAGGGGATAGTGTCTCTCTAGGGGATAGTGTCTCTCTAGGGGATAGTGTCTCTCTAGGGGATAGTGTCTCTCTAGGGGATAGTGTCTCTCTAGGGGACAGTGTCTCTCTGGGGGATAGTGTCTCTCTAGGGGATAGTGTCTCTCTAGGGGATAGTGTCTCTCTGGGGGATAGTGTCTCTCTGGGGGATAGTGTCTCTCTAGGGGATAGTGTCTCTCTAGGGGATAGTGTCTCTCTAGGGGATAGTGTGTCTCTAGGGGATAGTGTCTCTCTAGGGGATAGTGTCTCTCTAGGGGATAGTGTCTCTCTAGGGGATAGTGTCTCTCTGGGGGATAGTGACTCTCTAGGGGATAGTGTCTCTCTGGGGGATAGTGTCTCTAGGGGATAGTGTCTCTAGGGGATAGTGTGTCTCTAGGGGATAGTGTCTCTCTAGGGCACATATGTCAGAGTCAAGGCCCGCGGGCCACATCCGGCCCGCGAGAAGGTTTTTTACGGCCCCTGGGATGATCTTGATTTATTATTAGAACCGGCCCGCAGACCGCAGCAAGCCGGCAGCCCGCAGATCTTTTACACGCACCAATACTACATTTCCCACAATGCAACGGTGACGCACCGAGCAGTAGGCTGCTTCATTTCAATATTTATTGGCACAGCAGTCGTCAGCATCACAGTAAAATTAACTTTCAGATACCCATCAAAAATGGCAAAACGGAAGGTGGACACTGAGAACCGGGGGTTTCAAACAAGGTGGGAGTCGGAGTATATGTTCACGGAGGTAGCTGGAAAACCTGTGTGTCTTCTGTGTGGAGAAAGTGTGGCGGTACTGAAAGAGTATAATCTGAGACGACATTATGAAACGAAACACGCGGACAAAAACAAGAATATGGACATGGAACAAAGGCTACAAAAGGCAGAGGAATTAAAACGAGGCCTCAAATCTCGACAGGCTCTGTTCAAAAAAGCCAAATCACAAGGCCAGGCTGCTGTCAAGGCCAGTTTTATTTTGGCAGAAGAGATCGCTAAATCAGCCCGGCCATTTACGGAGGGGGATTTCATCAAAAACTGCATGATTAAAGTTTGTGACGAAGTTTGCCCAGAAAAAAGGCAACTCTTTTTAAATGTGAGTCTGAGCAGAAACACCATTGCCGAGAGAGTAGACCAGTTGTCCATCAATCTAAAAGAGCAGCTTGTGAAAAAGGGAAAAGATTTCATTGCATATTCCTTGGCTGTGGATGAGAGCACCGACATTTCTGACATTGCCCAGTTGTCAATTTTCATCCGCGGAGTGGACTCCAGCCTAAGCGTGACAGAGGAGTTTTTGGCTTTACGTCCTATGCATGGCACAACTACGGGGCATGATTTGTATGAAGAGGTGTCAAGATGTGTAAATGAGATGGAGCTGCCTTGGGAAAAACTCGTGGGTTTGACAACCGACGGAGCACCTGCGATGTGTGGACACAGGAGCGGACTGGTGGCGAAGATACGGGAAAAGATGCAAGAGGAAAACGCGACAGGTGAGCTGACAGCTTATCATTGTATCATACACCAGGAAGCGTTGTGCGGTAAAGCCTTGAAAATGGAGCATGTAATGAGCATCATCACGCGCACAGTTAACTTTATCAGAGCCAAAGGTTTGAATCACCGCCAGTTCAAGGCATTTCTGACGGAGTTAGAAACGGAGCATGGTGATTTGCCTTATCACACAGAGGTGCGATGGCTAAGCCAGGGAAAGGTGCTTCAAAGATGTTTCGAGCTTCGTGAGGAGATTTGTCTGTTCTTGGACAGCAAAGGGAAAGACACAACACAACTCCGAGACGAAATGTTTCTGTGTGAAATGGCTTTTCTGTGTGACATTACGAGTCATCTGAATGCAATGAACTTGCAGCTGCAGGGTCGGGATCATGTCATCTCTGATATGTACAGTACAGTGAAGGCATTTAAAACCAAACTGACTCTGTGGGAGACGCAGATGCGGAAAGAAAATTTGAGCCACTTTCCCAGCTGCCAGACCATGAAAGAGAAGCTCTCTACCAGTGCGTTCCCGAGCGCACAGTTGGCTGATAAAATAGGTATGCTTGCCGCTGACTTTCGACGCCGATTTGCTGACTTTGAAGCACAAAAAAGCAGGTTGGAACTGCTCGGTAACCCATTTGCTGTTGACGTGGAAAGCTCACCACCAAACCTCCAAATGGAGTTGATTGACCTCCAATGCAATGATGCACTGAGGGCAAAATATGCGGCAGTGGGTGCTGCGGAGTTCGCCCGTTTCCTCCCCGACACAATGCCCCAGCTGCGCATCCAGGCTGCTCAAACGTTGTCTATGTTTGGCAGCACATACCTGTGTGAACAACTGTTTTCTTTGATGAACCTGAACAAAACATCACACAGAAGTCGACTTACTGCTGAACACCTCCACTCAATTCTGAGGATTTCCTCAGCTCAGAGCCTTACCCCGAACATTGATGAACTTGTGGAAAAGATGGGACACCACCAAGTATCACCCTCAACCTCAAACAAGTGAACATTACTGTGCAATCACATATTTAGAGTTTTTACTCAGTTCAAGTTTAAAAGTTAAAGTTTAATATTTGTTTTCACTGCATGTTACTTCTCCTTAAACAAAGTGTTGTTTTTGATTAATAGATTTTTGCACTTTATTTTATTGTATTTCAATCCAATTATATTTTAAAAATATTTCAGTTGAGTGGATGATAGAAAATTGCTATTATTGTTTTTTTCTTTGAAGTAAATTTAGCCCACTTTTGCTAAAATAGAAAATATAGGCTACTGATGGTGCCTTGAATACCGGTTTCTTTCATTTAATGTTCATGTTATGGGGATTTTTATATAAAGGAAATTTGTCTTTTGTGTCTGTTGAAAATTAAAGATTACTGACAGAGCCATAAGAAAATATTGCTTTATTTATCTGATCATATTGGAATATATTTGTTAGGTTTTCAGTAGGTTCAATTAGGTTCACTAGACTATATGCGTCATTTAAAAATTTTTCAATGAACATTCGAACAGTCCGGCCCTCGGCTTGTAGCTAAATTTTTTATTTGGCCCTCCGTCCATTTGACTTTGACACCCCTGCTCTAGGGGATAGTGTCTCTCTAGGGGATAGTGTCTCTCTAGGGGATAGTGTCTCTCTAGGGGATAGTGTCTCTCTATGGGATAGTGTCTAGGGGATAGTGTCTCTCTAGGGGATAGTGTCTCTCTAGTGGACAGTGTCTCTCTAGGGGATAGTGTCTCTCTAGGGGATAGTGTCTCTAGGGGACAGTGTCTCTCTAGGGGATAGTGTCTCTAGGGGATAGTGTCTCTCTAGGGGATAGTGTCTCTCTAGGGGATAGTGTCTCTAGGGGATAGTGTCTCTAGGGGATAGTGTCTCTCTAGGGGATAGTGTCTAGGGGATAGTGTCTCTAGGGGATAGTGTCTCTCTAGGGGATAGTGTCTCTCTAGGGGATAGTGTCTCTCTAGGGGACAGTGTCTAGGGGATAGTGTCTCTAGGGGATAGGGTCTCTAGGGGATAGTGTCTCTCTAGGGGATAGTGTCTCTCTAGGGGATAATGTCTCTCTAGGGGATAGTGTCTCTCTAGGGGATAGTGTCTCTAGGGGATAGTGTCTCTAGGGGATAGTGTCTCTAGGGGATAGTGTCTCTAGGGGATAGTGTCTCTCTAGGGGATAGTGTCTATAGGGGATAGTGTTTCTAGGGGATAGTGTCTCTAGGGGATAGTGTCTCTCTAGGGGATAGTGTCTATAGGGGATAGTGTTTCTATGGGATAGTGTCTCTCTAGGGGATAGTGTCTCTCTAGGGGATAGTGTGTCTCTGGGGGATAGTGTCTCTCTAGGGGATAGTGTGTCTCTAGGGGATAGTGTGTCTCTAGGGGATAGTGTCTCTCTAGGGGATAGTGTCTCTAGGGGATAGTGTCTCTCTAGGGGATAGTGGCTATAGGGGATAGTGTTTCTAGGGGATAGTGTCTCTAGGGGATAGTGTCTCTCTAGGGGATAGTGTCTCTCTAGGGGATAGTGTCTATAGGGGATAGTGTTTCTAGGGGATAGTGTCTCTAGGGCATAGTGTCTCTCTGGGGGATAGTGTCTCTCTATGGGATAGTGTCTCTCTAGGGGATAGTGTCTCTCTAGGGGATAGTGTCTCTCTAGGGGATAGTGTCTCTCTAGGGGACAGTGTCTCTCTGGGGGATAGTGTCTCTCTAGGGGATAGTGTCTCTAGGGGATAGTGTCTCTCTAGGGGATAGTGTGTCTCTAGGGGATAGTGTGTCTCTAGGGGATAGTGTGTCTCTAGGGGATAGTGTGTCTCTAGGGGATAGTGTCTCTCTAGGGGATAGTGTCTCTCTAGGGGATAGTGTCTCTCTAGGGGACAGTGTCTCTCTGGGGGATAGTGTCTCTCTAGGGGATAGTGTCTCTCTAGGGGATAGTGTCTCTCTAGGGGATAGTGTCTCTCTAGGGGATAGTGTCTCTCTGGGGGATAGTGTCTCTCTGGGGGATAGTGTCTCTCTGGGGGATAGTGTCTCTCTATGGGATAGTGTCTCTCTATGGGATAGTGTCTCTCTAGGGGATAGTGTCTCTAGGGGATAGTGTCTCTAGGGGATAGTGTCTCTCTAGGGGATAGTGTCTCTAGGGGATAGTGTCTCTCTAGGGGATAGTGTTTCTCTAGGGGATAGTGTCTCTCTAGGAGATAGTGTCTCTCTAGGAGATAGTGTCTCTCTAGGGGATAGTGTCTCTCTAGGGGATAGTGTGTCTCTAGGGGATAGTGTGTCTCTAGGGGATAGTGTCTCTCTAGGGGATAGTGTCTCTAGGGGATAGTGTCTCTCTAGGGGATAGTGTCTCTCTAGGGGATAGTGTGTCTCTAGGGGATAGTGTGTCTCTAGGGGATAGTGTCTCTCTAGGGGATAGTGTCTCTAGGGGATAGTGTCTCTAGGGGATAGTGTCTAGGGGATAGTGTCTCTCTAGGGGATAGTGTGTCTCTAGGGGATAGTGTCTCTCTAGGGGATAGTGTCTCTAGGGGATAGTGTCTCTAGGGGATAGTGTGTCTCTAGGGGATAGTGTGTCTCTAGGGGATAGTGTCTCTCTAGGGGATAGTGTCTCTAGGGGATAGTGTCTCTCTAGGGGATAGTGTCTATAGGGGATAGTGTTTCTAGGGGATAGTGTCTCTAGGGGATAGTGTCTCTCTAGGGGATAGTGTCTCTCTAGGGGATAGTGTCTCTAGGGGATAGTGTCTCTAGGGGATAGTGTCTCTCTAGGGGATAGTGTCTAGGGGATAGTGTCTAGGGGATAGTGTCTCTCTAGGGGATAGTGTCTCTCTAGGGGATAGTGTCTCTCTAGGGGATAGTGTCTCTCTAGGGGATAGTGTCTCTAGGGAATAGTGTCTCTCTAGGGGATAGTGTCTCTCTAGGGGATAGTGTCTAGGGGATAGTGTCTCTAGGGGATAGTGTCTCTCTAGGGGATAGTGTCTCTCTAGGGGATAGTTTCTCTCTAGGGGATAGTGTCTAGGGGATAGTGTCTAGGGGATAGTGTCTCTAGGGGATAGTGTCTCTCTAGGGGATAGTGTCTCTCTAGGGGATAGTGTCTCTCTAGGGGATAGTGTCTCTCTAGGGGATAGTGTCTCTCTAGGGGATAGTGTCTCTCTAGGGGACAGTGTGTCTCTGGGGGATAGTGTCTAGGGGATAGTGTCTCTCTAGGGGATAGTGTCTCTAGGGGATAGTGTCTCTCTAGGGGATAGTGTGTCTCTGGGGGATAGTGTCTAGGGGATAGTGTCTCTCTAGGGGATAGTGTCTCTCTAGGGGATAGTGTCTCTCTAGGGGATAGTGTGTCTCTAGGGGATATTGTGTCTCTAGGGGATAGTGTCTCTCTAGGGGATAGTGTCTCTAGGGGATAGTGTCTCTAGGGGATAGTGTCTAGGGGATAGTGTCTCTCTAGGGGATAGTGTGTCTCTAGGGGATAGTGTCTCTCTAGGGGATAGTGTCTCTCTAGGGGATAGTGTCTCTAGGGGATAGTGTGTCTCTAGGGGATAGTGTGTCTCTAGGGGATAGTGTCTCTCTAGGGGATAGTGTCTCTAGGGGATAGTGTCTCTCTAGGGGATAGTGTCTATAGGGGATAGTGTTTCTAGGGGATAGTGTCTCTAGGGGATAGTGTCTCTCTAGGGGATAGTGTCTCTCTAGGGGATAGTGTCTCTAGGGGATAGTGTCTCTAGGGGATAGTGTCTCTCTAGGGGATAGTGTCTAGGGGATAGTGTCTAGGGGATAGTGTCTCTCTAGGGGATAGTGTCTCTCTAGGGGATAGTGTCTCTCTAGGGGATAGTGTCTCTCTAGGGGATAGTGTCTCTAGGGGATAGTGTCTCTCTAGGGGATAGTGTCTCTCTAGGGGATAGTGTCTAGGGGATAGTGTCTCTAGGGGATAGTGTCTCTCTAGGGGATAGTGTCTCTCTAGGGGATAGTTTCTCTCTAGGGGATAGTGTCTAGGGGATAGTGTCTAGGGATAGTGTCTCTAGGGGATAGTGTCTCTAGGGGATAGTGTCTCTCTAGGGGATAGTGTCTCTCTAGGGGATAGTGTCTCTCTAGGGGATAGTGTCTCTCTAGGGGATAGTGTCTCTCTAGGGGATAGTGTCTCTCTAGGGGACAGTGTGTCTCTGGGGGATAGTGTCTAGGGGATAGTGTCTCTCTAGGGGATAGTGTCTCTAGGGGATAGTGTCTCTCTAGGGGATAGTGTGTCTCTGGGGGATAGTGTCTAGGGGATAGTGTCTCTCTAGGGGATAGTGTCTCTCTAGGGGATAGTGTCTCTCTAGGGGATAGTGTGTCTCTAGGGGATAGTGTCTCTAGGGGATAGTGTCTCTCTAGGGGATAGTGTCTCTAGGGGATAGTGTCTCTCTAGGGGATAGTGTCTCTCTAGGGGATAGTGTCTCTCTAGGGGATAGTGTCTCTAGGGGATAGTGTCTCTAGGGGATAGTGTCTCTCTAGGGGATAGTGTCTCTCTAGGGGATAGTGTGTCTCTAGGGGATAGTGTGTCTCTAGGGGATAGTGTGTCTCTAGGGGATAGTGTCTAGGGGATAGTGTCTCTAGGGGATAGTGTCTCTCTAGGGGATAGTGTCTCTCTAGGGGATAGTGTCTCTCTAGGGGATAGTGTGTCTCTGGGGGATAGTGTCTCTCTAGGGGACAGTGTCTCTCTAGGGGACAGTGTCTCTCTAGGGGATAGTGTCTCTCTAGGGGATAGTGTCTAGGGGATAGTGTCTCTCTAGGGGATAGTGTCTCTCTAGGGGATAGTGTCTCTCTAGGGGATAGTGTCTCTCTAGGGGATAGTGTCTCTAGGGGATAGTGTATCTCTAGGGGATAGTGTCTCTCTAGGGGATAGTGTCTAGGGGATAGTGTCTCTAGGGGATAGTGTCTCTCTAGGGGATAGTGTCTCTCTAGGGGATAGTGTCTCTCTAGGGGATAGTTTCTCTCTAGGGGATAGTGTCTAGGGGATAGTGTCTAGGGGATAGTGTCTCTAGGGGATAGTGTCTCTCTAGGGGATAGTGTCTCTCTAGGGGATAGTGTCTCTCTAGGGGATAGTGTCTCTCTAGGGGATAGTGTCTCTCTAGGGGATAGTGTCTCTCTAGGGGACAGTGTGTCTCTGGGGGATAGTGTCTAGGGGATAGTGTCTCTCTAGGGGATAGTGTCTCTAGGGGATAGTGTCTCTCTAGGGGATAGTGTGTCTCTGGGGGATAGTGTCTAGGGGATAGTGTCTCTCTAGGGGATAGTGTCTCTCTAGGGGATAGTGTCTCTCTAGGGGATAGTGTGTCTCTAGGGGATAGTGTCTCTAGGGGATAGTGTCTCTCTAGGGGATAGTGTCTCTAGGGGATAGTGTCTCTCTAGGGGATAGTGTCTCTCTAGGGGATAGTGTCTCTCTAGGGGATAGTGTCTCTAGGGGATAGTGTCTCTAGGGGATAGTGTCTCTCTAGGGGATAGTGTCTCTCTAGGGGATAGTGTGTCTCTAGGGGATAGTGTGTCTCTAGGGGATAGTGTCTAGGGGATAGTGTCTCTAGGGGATAGTGTCTCTCTAGGGGATAGTGTCTCTCTAGGGGATAGTGTCTCTCTAGGGGATAGTGTGTCTCTGGGGGATAGTGTCTCTCTAGGGGACAGTGTCTCTCTAGGGGACAGTGTCTCTCTAGGGGATAGTGTCTCTCTAGGGGATAGTGTCTAGGGGATAGTGTCTCTCTAGGGGATAGTGTCTCTCTAGGGGATAGTGTGTCTCTAGGGGATAGTGTCTCTCTAGGGGATAGTGTGTCTCTAGGGGATAGTGTCTCTCTAGGGGATAGTGTGTCTATAGGGGATAGTGTCTCTAGGGGATAGTGTCTCTCTAGGGGATAGTGTCTCTCTAGGGGATAGTGTCTCTCTAGGGGATAGTGTGTCTCTGGGGGATAGTGTCTCTCTAGGGGATAGTGTGTCTCTGGGGGATAGTGTCTCTCTAGGGGATAGTGTCTCTCTAGGGGATAGTGTCTAGGGGATAGTGTCTCTCTAGGGGATAGTGTCTCTAGGGGATAGTGTCTAGGGGATAGTGTCTCTAGAGGATAGTGTCTCTCTAGGGGATAGTGCCAACAGTCCTCCTTAGTTTGCAGGTTGACGTTAATGGGATGAGTCTTGTCCTTTAGGCAGAACTGAGCTATTTCCGCTTGATAGGCACTTGCGTACCGGGCAGCCCCCGCACGGCTTCATGTATTTTAGTACAGTCACTGTCTGGGGGGTTTCGTGTATTTGTGTACAGTCACTGTCTGGGGGGGTTTCATGTATTTTTGTACAGTCACTGTCTGGGGAGTTTCATGTATTTTTGTACAGTCACTGTCTGGGGGGTTTCATGTATTTTTGTACAGTCACTGTCTGGGGGGTTTCATGTATTTTTGTACAGTCACTGTCTGGGGGGGGTTTCATGTATTTTTGTAAAGCGTCTGCTGATAGTAGGATGATGATCTGTGGTGCTGCATTGCATGATGAGGTATCCTGCTGGTTCAGATAATCTGTGACTGGTGCTACATGCTAATACATCTGTGACTGGTGCTACATGCTAATACATCTGTGACTGGTGCTACATGCTAATACATCTGTGACTGGTGCTACATGATAATTCATCTGTGACTGGTGCTACATGCTAATACATCTGTGACTGGTGCTACATGCTAATACATCTGTGACTGGTGCTACATGCCAATACATCTGTGACTGGTGCTACATGCTAATACATCTGTGACTGGTGCTACATGCTAATACATCTGTGACTGGTGCTACATGCCAATACATCTGTGACTGGTGCTACATGCTAATACATCTGTGACTGGTGCTACATGCTAATACATCTGTGACTGGTGCTACATGCCAATACATCTGTGACTGGTGCTACATGCTAATACATCTGTGACTGGTGCTACATGCTAATACATCTGTGACTGGTGCTACATGCTAATACATCTGTGACTGGTGCTACATGCTGAAGTCCTTGTGGATGATTGTTCACAACACAAGAAGAGTACTGTTATACAAGCGTAACTTATGACACCTGGGAAAAAGTGACCAAACCATTGACAAAAAAAGGTAGCCTCCAATCTTGATAAACAGGTGAACTTTTTAGACAGAGGTACTGACGAGAATAACAGACATAACAGCGACACTGGGATTCTCTGCCTCTAACCTTATTACGGGGGCTGAGTCACTGGCTTACTGGTGCTCTTTCATGCAGTCCCTAGGACTCAACCCACATGAGTGGGTTGAGTCACTGATGTGATCTTCCTGTCCGGGTTGGCGCCCCACCCTTGGGTTTGTGCCGTGGGGGAGATGTTCTTGGGCTATACTCTGCCTTGTCTCAGGGTAGTAAGTTGGTGGTTGAAGATATCCCTCTAGTGGTGTGGGGGATGTGCTTTGGCAAAGTGGGTGGGGTTATATCCTGCCTGGTTGGCCCTGTCCGGGTGTATCGTCGGATGGGGCCACAGTGTCTCCCGACCCCTCCTGTCTCAGCCTCCAGTATTTATGCTGCAGTAGTTTGTGTGGAGGGGCTAGGGTCAGTCTGTTATATCTGGAGTACTTCTCCTTATCCGGTGTCCTGTGTGAATTTAAGTATGCTCTCTCTAATTCTCTCTCTCTCCCGGAGGACCTGAGCCCTAGGACCATGCCTCAGGACTACCTCGCCTGATGACTCCTTGCTGTCCCCAGTCCACTTGGTCGTGCTGCTGCTCCAGTTTCAACTGTTCTGCCTGCGGCTATGGAACCCTGACCTGTTTACCGGAAGTGCTACCCTGTACCGGACCTGCTGTTTTCGACTCTCTCTCTACCGCACCTGCTGTCTCTAACTGTGAATTCTCGGTTATGAAATGCCAACTGTCATTTACTCCTGAGGTGCTGACCTGTTGCACCCTCGACAACCACTGTGATTATTATTATTTGATCCTGCTGGTCATCTATGAACATTAGAAAATCTTGGCCATGTTCTGTTATAATCTCCACCCGGCACAGCCAGAAGAGGACTGGCCACCCCTCAGAGCCTGGTTCCTCTCTAGGTTTCTTCCTAGGTTCTGGCCTTTCTAGGGAGTTTTTCCTATCCGCCGTGCTTCTACACCTGCATTACTTGCTGTTTGGGGTTTTAGGCTGGGTTTCTGTACAGCACTTTGTGACATCAGCTGATGTAAGAAGGGCTTTATAAATACATTTGATGTCGCAGAAACAAAATATTATAATGGACAAAACACAAGACATCTCAAAAGTGTACCAATTAAGTAAAGTGTTTCGGTATGTTCCAATGAAGACAGAATGAACAACTGAGAGTGAGAATTAACAAGAGTTTCTTGGCCTTCAAGAATGTGACTGATCAAAGTGCCTCAGGCCTTGATTTGTTGTTGTTGTTGTTGTTGTTGTTGTTGTTGTTGTTGTTGTTGTTGTTGAACTGATTGAAAGTAAGTGGATATGGGTGAACAAATGCCGTGGTCATGGTTACGACGGCGCCAGTGTAACGAGGGGAGCGTACTCAGGTGTCCACAAGCACATATCAAACCGACTGCGTTATATATCCATTGAGCTGCACTCAATTTAAACTCAAAGTTGAATGATCGATGCTAAGATATACCAGAGATAAGGGACTATTATTATTATGTATTATTATGTATTATTATGTATTATTATGTATTATTATGTATTATTATGTTATTTAACCAGGTAGGCCAGTTGAGAACAAGTTCTCATTTACAACTGCGACCTGGCCAAGATAAAGCAAAGCAGTGCGACAAAAACAACAACACAGAGTTACACATAAACAAATGTACAGTCAATAACACAATAGAAACAATCTATATACAGAGTGTGCAAATGAGGTAAATATTATGACATTATTTTGACATAGTGCAAATGCTTTATGTGTTTTTCAGTGGATGGAAACTTGTAGAGAACCACCTCTCCAAACCAACCCTGAAAAGACTGTGCCTCACGCGATGGGCATCCAGATGTGATCCCATTCAATCTGTGTGGTTCCGCTATGCAGAACACCATGCAGGCGCTGAGCAATGACGAGCGCATAGAGGCAGCTGGGATAAACAAAAGTGTTGGAGACGTTTGGATTATACTAGTAATGTACAATCCAGGGCGAAGTAGTGGAGAAAGTTCTCCAGAGGAAAGACATGGACCTACTTCAGGCATGTTAGGAAACGCAACAGACACATTGACCCAGTTCAGAGGGAAGTTTGAGGACATCAAGAGTACGGCCCAGACACTGGTTGCTACATGGGGCAGCTTGTTTACTGAGAAGTGACCAAGGCAAAACAAAGAGACACTTCGATGAACTCTGTGAGGACTTCAGAATGGAACATTTTAGAGTGACTGTGTTCTATGTTGATACAGCAACCACGCGACTAAAACGTTGGTTCACCAGTAAGAAAGAAATCGCAAACCGCTTTACTTTGTTTGAGTCCTCAAGAACTGTTGTTCGCTAAAGATGATAATCTGTTTGCATCTGCCAATTTATTCTCCAGACCATCTCTGGAGACCTTCTCCTGTTCTTCACTTCCCTCATCAAGTCATCCCTGACCACTGGCTGTGTCCCCTCTGACTTCAAAATGGTCCGAGTCGCTCCCCTCTTCAAGAAACCAACACTCAACCCCTCAAAAGCTACAAACCGGTATCCCTTCTTATTTTTCTTAAACACTTGAGCGTGCTTTCTCTGACTAATTCTCTCGTAATCTCTCTCAGAGCGATGTTCTTGCCCCTTAGCAGTTAGGTTTCAAGACGGGTGACTTAACTGAGACTGCTCTTCTTTGTGTCACGGAGGCTCTCCGCACTGCCAAAGCTGACTCTCTCTCCATCTATCCGCTGCATTTCTTAAATCCCTCTTATGTTGTCAGCTTAGAAATCTATTTCAAAAGACAGTTTTACATACTGTAACTACAGAATAGAACACTGTTGGCTAAACACACTACATGACCAAAAGTATGTGGACACCTGCTCGTCAAACATCTCATTCCAAAATCATGGGTATTAATATGGAGTTGGTCCCCCCCTTTTGCTGCTATAACAGCCTCCACTCTTCTGGGAAGGTTTTCCACTAGATGATGGAACATTGCTCTGGGGACTTGCTTCCATTCAGCCACAAGAGCATTAGTGAGGTCGGGCACTGATGTTGGGCGATAAGGCCTGGCTCGCAGTCGGTGTTCCAATTCATCCCAAAGGTGTTTGATGCGGTTGAGGTCAGGGCTCTGTGCAGGCCAGTCAAGTTCTTCCACACAGATCTCGACAAACCATTTCTGTATGGACCTTGCTTTGTGCACCGAGGCTTTGTCATTCTGAAACAGGAAAGGGCCTTCTCACACTGTTTCCACAAAGTTGGAAGCACAGAATCGTCTATAATGTCATTGTATGCTGTAGCGTTAAGATTTCCCTTCACTGGAACTAAGGGGCCTGAACCATGAAACAGCCCCAGACCATTATTTCTCATCCTCCAAACTTTACAGTTGGCACTATGTATTGGGGCATGTAGTGTCCTCCTGGCAAAACCCAGATTAGTCCGTCGTACCGCCAGATGGTGAAGTGTGATTCACCACTCCAGAGAACGTGTTTCCACTGGCGGCAAGCTTTACACCTATCCAGCCAACGCATTCCGCATGGTGATCTTAGGCTTGTGTGCGGCTGCTCGGCCATGGAAACCCATTTCATGAAGCTCCCAACGAACAGTTCTTATGCTGACGTTGCTTCCAGAGGCCGTTTGGAACTCGGTAGTGAGTGTTGCAACAGACGATTTATACACGCTACACGCTTCAGCAATCGGTGGTCCCGTTCTGTGAGCTTGTGTGGCCTACCACTTCGCGGCTGAGCCGTTGTTACTCCTAGACGTTGCCATTTCACAATAGCAGCACTTACAGTTGACCAAGGCAGCTCTAGCAGAGCAGAAATTTGACGAACTGACTTGTTGGGAAGGTGGCATCCTATGAAGGTACCACGTTAAAAGTCACTGAGCTTTTCAGTAAGGCCATTCTACTGCAAATGTTTGTCTATGGAGATTGCATGGCTGTGTGCTCGATTTTAATTCACCTGTCAGCAACGGGTGTGGCTGAAATAGCCGAATCCACTAATTTGAAGGGGTGTCCACACACTATTGTATAGTGTATATTGTATAGTTTATGTATAGTGTATGTATAGAAGATATATATAATATATAGTGTATATTATATAGTGTATGTATAGAGTATATATAGTGTATATTGTATATTGTATAGTGTATATTGTATAGTGTATGTATATATATATGTATGTATATATATATATACATATATAGTGTATATTATATAGTGTATGTATAGTGTATTTCTTCTCACTTCATAGCCCACTTGACCCCATCCCCTCCTCCCTTCTCCAGACCATCTCTGGAGACCTTCTCCCATTCCTCACTACGCTCTCCACACTCCTGGATTGTATCCTACCTGGCAGGACGCTCCTACTAGGTGACGTGGAGAGGATCTGTGTCTGCACCACAGACTCTCACTACTGGTGTCCCCCAGGGCTTGGTTCTAGGCCCTCTCCTCTTCTCTCTATACACCAAGTCACTCAGCTCCGTCATATCCTCACATGGTCTCTCCTATCACTGCTATGAGGATGGACCTCTCCTCTTCTCTCTATACACCAAGTCACTCAGCTCTGTCATATCCTCACATGGTCTCTCCTATCACTGCTATGAGGATGGACCTCTCCTCTTCTCTCTATACACCAAGTCACTCAGCTCTGTCATATCCTCACATGGTCTCTCCTATCATTGCTATGAGGATGACACTCAACTATTTTTCTCCTTACTTCAATCTGACACCCAGGTGGCGACAAGCATCTCTGTGTGCCTGGAAGATATCTAAGCTTGGATGTCGGCCCGCCACCTCAAGCTCAACCTCGACAAGATGGAGCTGCTCTGCCTCCCGGGGAAGGTCTTCCCGCTCAAAGACCTGTCCCCCTCCCAGAGTGCAAAGAAACTTGGTGTGACCCTGGACAAAACTCTGTCATTCTATGCAAAAAATCAAAGTAGTGACTCGTTCCTGCAGGTTCCTGCTCTACAACATTCGTAGAGTACGACCTTCCATCACACAGGAAGCGGCGCAGGTCCTAATCCAGGCACTTGTCATCTCCCATCTGGACTACTGCAACTCGCTGTTGGTTGGGGTCCCCCTCTTGTGCCATCAAACCCCTGCAACTTATCCAGAACGCTGCAGCCCGCCTGGTGTTCAACTTTCCCAAGTTCTCCCATGTCACCCCGCTCCTCCGCACACTCCGCTGGCTTCCAGTCGAAGCTCGCATCCACGACAAGACCATGATACTTGCCTTCGGAGCAGCAAGAGGAACTGCCCCTCCCTACCTTCAGATTACACTCCAACGCTACACCCCAACCTGACTACTCTGTTCTTAAAGAGAATGCAAGAGGCTCATTTAAAGAGCTTATACAGAACTGCTGTATTTGAAACTAAAACTCATAAAGAGTCTACCTTTAGAAGCACAAAGTCTCAGGAAAGACTGTCTGGGTTGTCAATACTCAGTATAGAAAACAGTCGAGGCCTGCAACCTGGACCTACAGGCCGTGGTGAAAACACGTGCACACAGCATACTGTAGCTACTATTGGCCTCTACAAAGAAAAAAGAGAGATTCTTTTTTTCTAAGAGAAAGAAAGAGAGAACGAAAAACTACCAAAGAGAGGGGAGCAGCCATGAGGATTTCCTTAGACCAGGAGTCTCTCAAGTTGAATTTAATGTAATTTACCTGGAATATTGCAGCCCATTTGTGTAGGCTATTAGCCAGACAAAACACAGTAAAGAGAGGCTGGATGTATCCTCAAGCCGACTACTTTGTTCCTGGTTGTTAGGCTATTTGATGTGTCATTTGAAAATACTAAATGACATGTCGACAGTAGGCTACACTGCATAATGAAACAATCCTTAGTAAGCGAGTGTTTTGAGGATTGACTGACCAAAATATTACGCATTAATAGACTGGTTTTATGCACAACAATGTTTTATCCAAGCACGGAGAGAGCGAGAGGACGGCTCATGTCATGCAGGCTCAGATAGGCTATACAGGACAGCTGGGAGACAGCGTGAGGATGGCTCATGTCATGCAGGCTCAGATAGGCTATACAGGACAGCTGGGAGAGAGCGTGAGGATGGCTCATGTCATGCAGGCTCAGATAGGCTATACAGGACAGTTTGGAGAGAGCGTGAGGATGGCTCATGTCATGCAGGCTCAGATAGGCTATACAGGACAGCTGGGAGACAGCGTGAGGATGGCTCATGTCATGCAGGCTCAGATAGGCTATACAGGACAGCTGGGAGAGAGCGTGAGGAGGGCTCATGTCATGCAGGCTCAGATAGGCTATACAGGACAGTTTGGAGAGAGCGTGAGGATGGCTCATGTCATGCAGGCTCAGATAGGCTATACAGGACAGTTTGGAGAGAGCGTGAGGATGGCTCATGTCATGCAGGCTCAGATAGGCTATACAGGACAGTTTGGAGAGAGCGCGAGGATGGCTCAGGTTATGCAGGCTCAGGTAGGCTATACAGGACAGTTTGGAGAGAGCGTGAGGATGGCTCATGTCATGCAGACTCAGATAGGCTCAGGTAGGCTATACAGGACAGTTTGGAGAGAGCGTGAGGATGGCTCATGTCATGCAGACTCAGATAGGCTCAGGTAGGCTATACAGGACAGTTTGGAGAGAGCGTGAGGATGGCTCATGTCATGCAGACTCAGATAGGCTATACAGGACAGTTTGGAGAGAGCGTGAGGATGGCTCATGTCATGCAGGCTCAGATAGGCTATACAGGACAGTTTGGAGAGAGCGTGAGGATGGCTCATGTCATGCAGGCTCAGATAGGCTATACAGGACAGTTTGGAGAGAGCGTGAGGATGGCTCAGGTTATGCAGACTCAGGTAGGCTATACAGGACAGTTTGGAGAGAGCGTGAGGATGGCTCATGTCATGCAGGCTCAGATAGGCTATACAGGACAGTTTGGAGAGAGCGTGAGGATGGCTCATGTCATGCAGGCTCAGATAGGCTATACAGGACAGTTTGGAGAGAGGGCAAGGATGGCTCATGTCATGCAGGCTCAGATAGGCTATACAGGACAGTTTGGAGAGAGCGTGAGGATGGCTCATGTCATGCAGGCTCAGATAGGCTATACAGGACAGTTTGGAGAGAGGGCAAGGATGGCTCATGTCATGCAGGCTCAGATAGGCTATACAGGACAGTTTGGAGAGAGCGTGAGGATGGCTCATGTCATGCAGGCTCAGATAGGCTATACAGGACAGTTTGGAGAGAGCGCGAGGATGGCTCAGGTCATGCAGGCTCAGATAGGCTATACAGGACAGTTTGGAGAGAGCGTGAGGATGGCTCATGTCATGCAGACTCAGATAGGCTATACAGGACAGTTTGGAGAGAGCGTGAGGATGGCTCAGGTCATGCAGGCTCAGGTAGGCTATACAGGACAGCTGTGTGTATACAGTAAATGCTGCTGCATCTAAAATGTATTTTACAATCTACAAATGTTTGAATTGCCAACTTTAATTACTGAACAAGTAATTACATTATTACCAGCAGTCTAAATGGCAGAACTGCGACACCGTGTATAGCTTTGTGAAATGTTAGGCTTAACATGAGGAAATGACGACCAAATAGGCCTACCAATAAACCGTTATCCATTAGCTAAAGCAAAGCTATAGGCTACATGTCCTGGCACCACAGAAAGCCTATCATCGATTCGATAGGCAGCCGCATAGACAGGTCCTAATTTCAGCACTATGGGCAGCAATCGGTAGTCTATACTTTGTGTGAGTGTCTGTCTGGCTAATGCATTTGAACTCCGACCTCGCGTAGGGTCCAGAGAAACTGTGTTACGCCAGTGTAGATGGACCAGCTGCAAAGTCAAAATAGGTTATATTATAGAAATTCATGAAAATAAAAATGACCTTTTTTTTGGTCTTAATTTAAAGTTAAGGTTAGGCATTAGGGTTAGCATTGTGATTAAGGTTAGAGTTAAGGGAAAGGGTTAGATTTAGGTTTAAAAATCATATTTTATGACGTTGTGGCTGTTCCAGCTACTCTGCCTCCAGAACAACATTCATGACGAAAAAATCCAACCTGCCCTTAGTTTCCTATTTCTCTTTTACCGTCTCTTTCCATTAAACTTAAAATACAGAAAGAAAAGTACACAACAACAACAACAACAACAAAAAGTCAGGTCCAACCTGGCCGGGGGCTGTCTGCATGTACTGGACGTTGCCAGCGTTTACGTCTTCCTGGGAGAAGGTTTGGACAGGTGTCTGTTCTGTTCCAACGTACTGCTCCTCAGCCTCCACGAAGCGCCGGATGAACCCGTGTAGCGGGGCCACCTTAACTGTAAATACAATCTCAGACGGCAAGTTGTCCTCGTGGATGACCTGGAACAGACAGACAGTGAGACAGACAGACAGACAGACAGACAGACAGACAGACAGACAGACAGACAGACAGACAGACAGACAGACAGACAGACAGACAGACAGACAGACAGACAGACAGACAGACAGACAGACAGACGTTAGAGGCTGGGGACTAGAGACAGAGGCTATTTACCGTTAAGTCTGTGAGCGTCCCAAATGGAACCCTATTCACTATTTAGTACACTACTTTTGACCAACCCTGGTCAAAAGCAGTGCACTATATTGGGAATGGGGTGCACGCTTGGGACACAGTCTCTGAGATGTTTCACATGTCACTTGGCATCATGTTTCATGTGTCACTTGACTTGACATGGGGAAATATGCTCAGGATTTACAATACACTTTGGATCATATATTGAGAAACTTCATATAAAATAACAATATTGGCACAGTACATATAAAATAACAATACTGGCACAGTACATATAAAATAACAGTACTGACATAGTACATATAAAATAACAGTACTGACATAGTACATATAAAATAACAGTACTGACATAGTACATATAAAATAACAGTACTGACACAGTACATATAACATAACAGTACTGACATAGTACATATAACAGTACTGACACAGTACATATAAAATAACAGTACTGACACAGTACATATAACAGTACTGACACAGTACATATAAAATAATAGTACTGACACAGTACATATAACATAACAGTACTGACACAGTACATATAACATAACAGTACTGACATAGTACATATAAAATAACAGTACTGACATAGTACATATAAAATAACAGTACTGACACAGTACATATAAAATAACAGTACTGACACAGTACATATAACATAACAGTACTGACACAGTACATATAACAGTACTGACATAGTACATGCAAAATAACAGTACTGACATAGTACATAAAACATACCAGTACTGACACAGCACATATAAAATACCAGTACTGACATAGTACATATAAAATAACAGTACTGACACAGTACATATAACAGTACTAACATAGTACATAGAACATAACAGTACTGACATAGTACATATAAAATAACAGTACTGACACAGCCCATATAACATAACAGTACTGACACAGTCCATATAAAATAACAGTACAGACAGTACATATAACATACCAGTACTGACATAGTACATGCAAAATAACAGTACTGACATAGTACATGCAAAATCACAGTACTGACATAGTACATAAAACATAACAGTACTGACACAGTACATATAACATTACTGACAGTACATATAACATACCAGTACTGACATAGTACATGCAAAATACCAGTACTGACATAGTACATGCAAAACATAACAGTACTGACATAGTACATAAAACATAACAGTACTGACACAGTACATATAAAATAACAGTACTGACACAGTACATATAAAATAACAGTACTGACATAGTACATATAACATAACAGTACTGACACAGTACATATAAAATAACAGTACTGACACAGTACATATAAAATAACAGTACTGACATAGTACATATAAAATAACAGTACTGACATAGTACATATAAAATAACAGTACTGACATAGTACATGCAAAATCACAATTTATCTATGTACAAATACTGCTTAGAAGAACACTGATATATTCTAATCTACATCAATCACTGGCATATCCATCCAAGCATTCATAATTTCATCCATCCATCCAAGCATTCATAATTTCATCCATCCATCCAAGCATTCATAATTTCATCCATCCATCCAATCATTCATAATTTCATCCATCCATCCAAGCATTCATAATTTCATCCATCCATCCAATCATTCATAATTTCATCCATCCATCCAAGCATTCATAATTTCATCCATCCATCCAAGCATTCATAATTTCATCCATCCATCCAATCATTCATAATTTCATCCATCCATCCAATCATTCATAATTTCATCCATCCATCCAATCATTCATAATTTCATCCATCCATCCAATCATTCATAATTTCATCCATCCATCCAATCATTCATAATTTCATCCATCCATCCAATCGTTCATAATTTCATCCATCCATCCAATCATTCATAATTTCATCCATCCATCCAATCATTCATAATTTCATCCATCCATCCAATCATTCATAATTTCATCCATCCATCCAATCGTTCATAATTTCATCCATCCATCCAATCATTCATAATTTCATCCATCCATCCAAGCATTCATAATTTCATCCATCCATCCCCAACCCAGACAACATACATACCTCCAGTCTACTCTGGTCAATCTTCACAGGCTTGCTCTCCTCCACCAGTAAAGTGTTGTTGTGCTGGAGGATAGGGGGCCTCTGTTGGCTGTCCAGGTAAACCTTAACGTTGACTCTGGCGTTCAGATAAGTACCTTTAACCTTCACCGTCACGTTGAAAGAGTCCGCCGGGTTCTTTCTGTCATCGTGGCGATACGAAACAAGGCCCTTCTTCAGGTCGCGCTGGGTGAATGACTGCATGGAGATGTTGCCGTGGCGATACAGCCCGCCGTTTCTAGGCGGCTCGGACACCTTGTATGTGACCTCGCTGTCGTCACGGATGTCGAGGTTCGTGAGCACGCTGAAGTTACCTGTGGTTAGGGTCACTTCCTTTCCCTTCTGGACTAACAGACCTATGAATGGATGGATGGATGGATGGATGGCTCGATAAATTAAAATGTGGAGTAGCCATGTGAGTACAACAACAACACAAATTAAAAATCATCAAGGGGGAAAAAAACACTATAAAGTCAACAGACTTGTTTCCATCGTGGTCCTTGTTCTCAGACAGGCAAAACGATGGACAGCTTGAGCAATACTCGCTATACATTGGGATCTCCAGTCCAAAGGCACTTTACGTAACAATTAATATAATATATAAAATATACACACATACCTGTGTTGTTGCCGAGTCTTAGGAAAGGGTCTTCGGCAGTGACGTCTAGCAGAGTGGAGACAAAGTGTTTCTTGTCGGACACGAAGAGCACGAAACGTCCGGAGCTCACGCCTCGATGGAGGAACAGCACTCTCTTCTCTTCCAGCTCCTTCTGGGTGAACTGGAACAGCCTGGAGGTCAGAGGTCAGAGTTCAGGAAAGTTTATTTAAAGTGTCACTCAATTATATATGAACAATTTACAATAAATATTACAAAATATATATTTTTTAATTATTATTACTATTATCATTATTATTATGATTAAAACAGCATTGTGGATAATTCAGGGCGAGTTTTGAGACACTATTAAGATTCGTCGACAGTCCTAATACATTAGATTATCATTATGTACTAAAACAGAAAGTGACCTGTGAGAGGTGTCGTTCACCAGAACCAGGTCTCCCATCGGGATTCCCCGTCGCGTGTAGACTAACTGCCCATCGCTGAAGTCCGAGTCTGCATCATGGTAACATAGATCGTCCAGGGTGAGCAACCGCTGCCCATCCCTCACCACATGGAAAACTTTATCGACAACGCGCACTGGCTTCTCGTCATTAACTAGCTGGATGGAGATGTTGAACGTCCCTTCTTTAGAGCCGACTTCATCGTCCGTGACGGAGGATTTGGACTCCTGACTAGTGGAGGCTATGAATGTGAACTGGTCCTGAGTGGTCTCTGTGTCGTCGTGAATGAACATGACGCGCTCCTCCAAGAGATCCTGATTGCTGAACGTTTGGATGATGTTGTAACTGGCGTTAGAGTTGGACAGGTTGATGCGTTGCAGCTTCCCGTGTTTGGGGCTACTTGTGACAGTGTAGTACATCTCCTTGGTGCTGAGAGTCTCTGCAAACAACTCGGCCTTTGTGATGAGTTTACTCTCTCCCTCCTTAATCAAAAGTCCATCATTTCTTATAAATACGCTATTGACATCGGCTTTTATTGAGATCTGGAAATCGTAACTTTGCGTTTGAGCATGTTTGGAGAACACTTGGAATTTAAACGTGTCGCTCGTGTCTTCGTACGGTCTGTCGACCAGTTCGTATTGTACCTTTAGATCAGTGACATTCCTTTGGCTGAATGTTGAGTTTTTCTTCAGTAGCTCGCTAACGAGCAGAAGTTTTCCTTTCTTCGGCGAGGAGAGAACTCTGAAGTGCAGATCATCCTCTGATAGTGTCACAACGTCCACCGTGGCATAAAGATACTGCGAGTCCAATGTCACTTTCCGAACTTTATCAATGTCGGCCATTACGTTCCTTACTAGGTTATAATGTACCCACTTCACAGTGATGGGGAAGACCAGTTCAGTATCGGCCCTACCAGCTACAGTGACCTTGCATTTGAAGTAATCCGTAGCATTTGCTGTCTGGATTTCTTGGAAAGTGCTAAGGTAACGAAGGCGTTCTTTCTCCAGTAGCCTTTGGGAGAAGGAACCGGTGGGCTTCCATTCTCCGCTGGAGTGAAGCCTCTGCAACTCACCGTACTGAGGGGGCTCGACAACATCATATCGGATGTCCACCACCTGCTTCACAGCATTGGTCTGAACGGCCAGGTGCTTGTTACTGATCACAAACACCTCACCCTGAGTTATCTCAAGCCCGGTGTTGTTGCCGATCTTGTACTCCAACCCTATGGCCATGATCCTAAGCACAACCGTATTGCTCACCTTGTCTCCATCACTGACCCTCAGGACGATCCTGGAGTTCCTCGCCCCAGTGTGGACGTAGTTCACCTTCCCTTCATTTAGGTCAGAATGGGAGAACGTGGTCACTGCAGCGCCGGGGTTGTCTTCCACCTCCAGGTAACCTGCGTCAGTGTTCAGATTCCCCAGGACGGAGAAGATTAGGTTGGTGTGATTGCTGTCGATGTCTGTGGCCTTCAACACCTCCGTGGTCAGGTGTTTTCTAGAGTTATCCAACAGAATGAAAAGGTTCCCCTGGGGCAGGCTGAGCTCTGGGGCGTCGTTGATGGGCATCACTGTGATGTTGTAGCGGTACCTCCTGGTCCCTTTCAGGTAGTCAGGAACCTCCTTCCTGCTGCTGGAGAAGATAGAAAAGGTGAAGAAGTCTTCTGGGTTCTCTGATCCTCCGTGGATGTACATCACCTTGCCGTACCACAGGTCCAGCATGCTGAAGGTGTTCTCCTCTTGGTCCTGGTCTACATCCAGTCTGATCTGACCATGCACCGGCTGCTCTTGGATCCGGAACATGATCTGGGACTGCCGTATTCGGAGCTTCTTGAAGTCCAGGAGAACCTTGATGTGTTTGGATTCCAGAGATCCACGTCCTCCCTCCGGCACCACAAGGTTCCTAAGCAGCACAAAGTTCATCCCGTACCTCTTGTCCAGCCCCCTGTCCAGAGTGGACAATGGGAATTCTGGTGTGGGGGTGACGGAAGTGGGATCGAAGTGGGACTTGGGGACAGTCGGAAGAGTCATTGGACTCATCATGGTCGAGGGCTCTGGTTCTTTCTCTGGCCCGCAGCCCACAGAGATATCCTTCGTGACAGCAGCATTGGGCAGACCCATCTTCACCCCGTTGACTTTCATGTCCTTCAGACAGCCCTTGAACGAGCCTCCTCTGACCCTCTTCCCTGACACAGACACCAGACCCATCTTCCGGACTTCTGAGCGCGTGCTGTCGTCAATGCCCCCAACAAAGACAGAACCCCTCAGCTGTAGTCCCTTGGAGCGAGAGCTGATGCTAGTCTTCACCGTCTCCTCATCCACTGTCAGCTGGAGGGTCTTGGGGCTGAAGAACAGTTTGATTGAATGCCAGTTCCTGTCATTGACGAAGGTAAGGGAGCGGAGTTCTGTTTTGGTGCCTCCTTTACCCACGAGGGCCACAGGCAACCCCTCTTGGATCTCAACTGCCACAAAGCCCCCCTGTCTGGCCGAGTTATACAGGATGATCCCCTCTTTAGCTGAAGTGTGAACCACACACTCAAACAGAGCCTCCTGCTGGACGTGGGAGATATTCCAGGGTGGCAGGGAGACATACGCTCTAGAACTAAAGAAACTAACAGGGTCCTCCTCGTTAGCGAAGAACTGGGGACTACAGCCCAAAGAAACCTCATAGACGCTCTTGAATCCTGCGTCAGGCCTCAAAGACGATAACATATCGTGCTCGTTGAAGACAGCCTCGTCCATACACCCCCGGAAACCAGTCAGGTCACTGGGGAGGTAGAGCTTGTCCAGGCCTCCAGAGCCACCGATGTACAGCCCTTCCTGGATGCTCAGCTCCTGTTTCTGAGACCCATGCCCTGGCATCCTGAGGCTGGTGTGGGAGTGCTGGTCCACGGTCAGGGTGACATTGTGGCGGTCGTGGAGGAGCTCAGCAGTGTGCCAGGCCAGGTCATTTAGCTGGGTGCTACTCTCAGATCGTAGCAAACACTCACCAGACCCCAAGTCCAGCTTCACCTGAGGAAGAGAGGAAGAAGATACTTGATTAAAATGATTACTTTAAACTGGAGTTTTAAACTTAACCAATCACATCTACTGTAAAAACCCAACTGCTAAACCTAATCAGAACCTATTTGAATTACTTGCCTAAACAAAATCACCCATCTTTATTGCCTAAACCCAACCAATCACATTTGTTGCCTACCCTCAAGATACAGATGCCCTTAGAACAAGACTGAATACCTCCACTGAGCCAGAACAAGACTGAATAACTCCACAGAGTTAGAACAAGACTGAATAACTCCACAGAGTTAGAACTAGACAGAATAACTCCACAGAGCCAGAACAAGACTGAATAACTCCACTTAAAAGAACAAGACGGAATAACTCCACAGAGCCAGAACAAGACTGAATAACTCCACAGAGCCAGAACAAGACTGAATAACTCCACAGAGCCAGAACAAGACTGAATAACTCCACAGAGCCAGAACAAGACTGAATAACTCCACAGAGCCAGAACAAGACTGAATAACTCCACAGAGCCAGAACAAGACTGAATAACTCCACAGAGCCAGAACAAGACTGAATAACTCCACAGAGCCAGAACAAGACTGAATAACTCCACAGAGCCAGAACAAGACTGAATAACGCCACAGAGCCGGAACAAGACTGAATAACTCCACAGAGCCGGAACAAGACTGAATAACTCCACAGAACCAGATACAAAAAAAAAATGTCACTGTCACTTACATTGCATAACTACATTACCTAACTATTTGGTAATATTTACATTTTAGTGAGCAAAAAAATATCCCATTTCATTTCAGTTCTAATCCACAGCCTTTAAAAAATATATTTTATTTTTTTCAACACCCTCAGCATCACTAAGATACAGGGAACGCTCTGACGCCTTCATGTTATTATGAATACATTTCCAAGCCATGATGTAACCTATAGTTAAAACACAGAGCTTTGTTTAAGTCTCCCAACAGGAAGATCCTATTATCTGTCTGCCTTCAGCTCTGCTACTACTATCCACGTTTATGTCCCAAATGGCACCCTATTTAGTGCACCACCTTTGACCAGGACCCATATAGTGCACTATATAGGGAATAGGGTCCCATTTGGGATGCCGTACCTGTCTCTGTGGAGCTCTACATCGGGACGACACGGCTTGTCAACGCTTGCTGCTGAGTCCCAACTATACAAGCAGGGTTTCAAGACAACACAACAGCAACGCTCTAATCTCTAAACTCTGATTCATTCAGAAAGAGACCCCAAGCCTGAGGACAAAAAAGTCAAAAAAATGTTGGTGAGGTCGATGACGTAAGTTGGCTTAAGAAGGGGGCACGAAGGAGCAGTGTTCTTGCTCCTCACGGCACGCTCAACAGAAACACACACAGCATCAGCACACTCCACACTTCACACTACACACTACACACTCCACACTCCACACTCCACACTTCACACTACACACTACACACTACACACATCACACTACACACTCCACACTACAAACTCCACACTACACACTACACACATCACACTACACACTCCACACTACACACTCCACACTTCACACTACACACATCACACTACACACTCCACACTACACATTTCACACTTCACATTTCACGTTACACATTCCACACATCACACTACACACATCACACTCCACACTTCACACTACACACATCACACTACACATTTCACACTCCACACTTCACACTACACACATCACACTACACATTTCACACTTCACACTCCACATTTCACACTCCACATTACACATTCCACACTCTACACTTCACATTACACATTCCACACTTCACATTCCACACTCGCCACTTCACACTCCACAATCCACACTCCACACTTCACTCTCCACAACACAGAATGAAAAGTATAACCCAGGGAGATATTCTTCAGTCGCAGGGATGGGTGACGGTGACAGTGACGGTGACGGTGACGGTGACGGTGCCGGTGACGGTGGCAGGGTTACGGTGACGGTGACGGTGGCGGTGACGGTGGCGGTGGCGGTGGTGGTGGCGGTGACGGTGGCGGTGACGGTGACGGTGTGATGCAGAGTGCAGAGTAAGCTAAAAACGCATCTCAAGACTTTACGGAAACCAACATTTCTTTCATTTTAACACGTCTGACTGTGTCAAAAAAAGCCTCTATAACCTATCTGTCCTCCGCTTATGCTGATTTCTTCTGATATAAAAGGTTTGTGAGAAGCTGGACCCGTGTCTTCAAGCGACAGATGCATTTCCTTCTTTCGACTCAGCAGAACACAGCTCACGCTCTCTACTGGCCTAGATACAGTGCATTCGGAAAGTTTTTCAGACCCCTTGACTTTTTCCACATTTTGTTACGTTACAGCCTTATTATAAAATTTATTAAAAACAAAATCATGGGGCCTCCCGGGTGGCGCAGTGGTCTAGGGCACTGCATCGCAGTGCTAGCTGCGCCACCAGAGTCTCTGGGTTCGCGCCCAGGCTCTGTCGCAGCCGGCCGCGACCAGGGGGTCCGTGGGGCGACGCACAATTGGCTTAGCGTCGTCCGGGTTAGGGAGGGTTTGGCCGGTAGGGATATCCTTGTCTCATCGCGCTCCAGCGACTCCTGTGGCGGGCCGGGCGCAGTGCGCGCTAACCAAGGGGGCCAGGTGCACGGTGTTTCCTCCGACACATTGGTGCGGCTGGCTTCCGGGTTGGAGGCGCGCTGTGTTAAGAAGCAGTGCGGCTTGGTTGGGTTGTGCTTCGGAGGACGCATGGCTTTCGACCTTCGTCTCTGCCGAGCCTGTACGGGAGTTGTAGCGATGAGACAAGATAGTAATTACTAGCGATTGGATACCACGAAAAGGGGATACATTTATAAAAAAAAAAAAACATCATCAATTTACACACAATACCCCATAATGACATCACAATACCCCATAATGACATCACAATACTCCATAATGACATCACAATACCCCATGATGGCAAATTTATAAACAATGTAAAACTTTGAAATATCACATTTACATAAGTATTCAAACCCTTTACTCAGTACTTTGTTGAAGCACCTTTGGCAGCGATTAAAGCCTTGAGTCTTCTTGGGTAAGACGCTACAAGCTTGGCATACCTGTATTTGGGGAGTTTCTCACATTCTTCTCTGCAGATCCACTCCAGCTCTGTCAGGTTGGATGGGGAGCGTCGCTGCACAGCTATTTTCAGGTCTCTCCAGAGATGTTTGATCGTGTTCAAGTCCGGGCTCTGGCTGGGCCACTCAAGGACATTCAGAGACTTGTCCCAAAGCCACTCCTGCGTTATCTTGGCTGTGTGCTTAGAGTCGTTGTCCTGTTGGAAGGTGAACCTTCGCCCCAGTCTGAGGTCCTGAGCGCTCTGGAGCAGGTTTTCATCAAGGATCTCTCTGTACTCTACTACGTTCATCTTTCCCACGATCCTGACTATTCTCCCAGTCCCTGCCGCTGAAAAACATCCCCACAGCATGATGCTGCCACCACCATGCTTCACCGTAGGGATGGTGCCAGGTTTCCTCAAGACGTGACGCTTGGCATTCAGGCCAAAGAGTTCAATCTTGGTTTCATCAGACCAGATAATCTTGTTTCTCATGTTCTGAGTGTCCTTTAGGTGCCTTTTGGCAAACTCCAAGCGGGCTGTCATGTGCCTTTTACTGGGGAGTGGCTTCCGTCTGCCATAAAGGCCTGATTGGTGGAGTGCTGCAGAGATGGTTATCCTTCTGGAAGGTTCTCCCATCTCCAAAGAGGAACTCTAGAGCTCTGTCAGAGTGATCATTAGGTTATTGATCACCTCCCAGACCAAGGCCCTTCTTCCCCGATTGCTCAGTTTGGCCGGGTGCCAGCTCTAGGAAGAGTGTTGGTGGTTTCTAACGTCTTCCATTTAAGAATGATGGAGGCCACTGTCTTCTTGGGGACCTTCAATGCAGCAGACACTTTTTGGTACCCTTCCGCAGATCTCTGCCTCTACGAACAATTCCTTCAACCTCATGGTTTGGTTTTGCTCTGACATGAAAATAATTTGTTCTTAACTGACTTGCCTAGTTAAATAAAGGTTAAATAAAAATACAATAAATAAATAAATTGTCACACAACCTCCTTGACTGTATTTGTAGTTGTTGTTAGAGGGCCTCAACATATCCCACTGTGAAAAGCACCGTCTGGAATGAGACTCTGCCTGCTTGAGTTGTTTTGTTGAATGACTGACGGTCAGCTGGGAGCTGGGATATAGAGACATAGCCAGAGGTCGTGTGTGACGGGTGTGCGTTGTAACATGTCATCTGATTAAACAAAAACTAACTGTAATCACTTACGTTACCAGCAAAAATATGGTAATCAGATTACAGATTATTTCGAAAAAGTACAAGATTACTTCTTGGATTACTTTTAAATTAAAAAAGAATGTTTAAATAAAAAAAAACATTATGACATCTTCGTGCTTTCTCAATGACATTCAATTCAGCATTGAACAAAGTTTAAGTTTGTTCCACCTGAGTGAGTCTGACCACAAGTAAGAGACTATGATGTCAGAGACCACTATGATGACACACCAACGGATAATTGTTGTCTTCTTCTAATGCCTCTGAAGGGGAAGTAATCCAAAAGTAACCGAAAGTAATCGTTACGTTTCCGATAACAATTCTGGACAGCTAACTAAACTCAGCAAAAAAAGAAATGTCCTCTCACTGTCAACTGCATTTATTTTCAGAAAACTTAACATGTGTAAATATTTGTATGAACATAACAAGATTCAAGAACTGAGACAAACTGAACAAGTTCCACAGACATGTGTCTAACAGAAATTGAATAATGTGTCCCTGAACAAAGGGGGGGTCAAAATCAAAAGTAACAGTCAGTATCTGGTGTGGCCACCAGCTGCATTAAGTACTGCAGTGCATCTCCTCCTCATGGACTGCACCAGATTTGCCAGTTCTTGCTGTGAGATGTTACCCCACTCATCTACCAAGGCACCTGCAAGTTCCCGGACATTTCTGGGGGGAATGGCCCTAGACCTCACACTCCGATCCAACAGGTCCCAGACGTGCTCAATGGGATTGAGATCCGGGCACTTTGCTGGCCATGGCAGAACTTTGACATCCCTGTCTTGCAGGAAATCATGCACAGAATGAGCATTATGTCTTGTGGCATTGTCATGCTGGAGGGTCATCAGGATGAGCCTGCAGGAAGGGTACCCAATGAGAGAGGAGGATGTCTTCCCTGTAATGCACAGCGTTGAGTTTGCCTGCAATGACAACAAGCTCAGTCCGATGATGCTGTGACACACCTCCCCAGACCATGACAGACCCTCCACCTCCAAATCGATCCCGCTCCAGAGTACAGGCCTCGGTGTAACGCTCATTCCTTCGACGATAAACGCAAATCCGACCATCACCCCTGGTGAGACAAAACCGCGACTCGTCAGTGAAGAGCACTTTTTGCCAGTCCTGTCTGATCCAGCGACGGTCGGTTTGTGCCCATAGGCGACGTTGGTGCCGGGGATGTCTGGTGAGGACCTGCCTTACAACAGGCCTACAAACCCTCAGTCCAGCCTCTCTCAGCCTATTGCGGACAGTCTGAGCACTGATTGAGGGATTGTGCGTCCCTAGTATAACTCGGGCAGTGGTTGTTGCCATCCTGTACCTGTCCCGCAGGAGTGATGTTCGGATGTACAGATCCTGTGCAGGTGTTGTTACATCTGGTCTGCCTCTGCGAGGACGATCAGCTTTTCGTCCTGTCTCCCTGTAGCGCTGTCTTAGGCGTCTCACAGTACAGACATTGCAATTTATTGCCCTGGCCACATCTGCAGTCTTCATGCCTCCTTGCAGTATGCCTAAGGCACGTTCATGCAGATGAGCAGGGACCTTGGGCATCTTTCTTTTGGTGTTTTTCAGAGTCAGTAGAAAGGCCTCTTTAGTGTCCTAAGGTTTCATAACTGTGACCTTAATTGCCTACCGTCTGTAAGCTGTTCATGTCTTAATGACCGTTCCACAGGTGCGTGTTCATTAATTCTTTATGGTTCATTGAACAAGCATGGGAAACAGTGTTTAAACCCTTTACAATGAAGATCTGTGAAGTTATTTGGATTTTTACGAATTATCTTTGAAAGACAGGATCCTGAAAAAGGCATTTTTCTTTTCTTGCTGAGTTTATGTAGTAACTGAAATGGATTACATTTAGAAGGTAACCTACCCAACCCTACGTGTGTGTGTATGCGTGCATGTGTGAGTTTTTCTTTTCCATTTTTATAGCGGATCCCCATTAGTTCCTGCCAAGGCAGCAGCTATTCTTCCTGGGGTTTATTATGGATCCCCATTAGTCCCTGCCAAGGCAGCAGCTACTCTTCCTGGGGTTTATTATGGATCTCCATTAGTTCCTGCCAAGGCAGCAGCTGCTCTTCCTGGGGTTTATTATGGACCCCCATTAGTCCCTGCAAAGGCAGCAGCTACTCTTCCTGGGGTTTATTATGGATCCCCATTAGTTCCTGCCAAGGCAGCAGCTACTCTTCCTGGGGTTTATTATGGATCCCCATTAGTTCCTGCCAAGGCAGTAGCTACTCTTCCTGGGGTTTATTATGGATCCCCATTAGTTCCTGCCAAGGCAGCAGCTACTCTTCCTGGGGTCCAAACACATTAAAGCACTTACGTCACATATAAAACAAAAGATAAAACACAACACATTATTACACCACTACTCTACCACTACATATCTACAATACAACACATTATTACACCACTACTCTACCACTACATATCTACAATACAACACATTATTACACACTACATATCAACAATACAACACATTATTAAATCACAACATATCTACAATACAAAAACAATAGTACAGCAATATAACGATATTATGTACGTGTGTGCTAGAATGTGTGTCTGATTCTACTGCTTGCATCAGTTACCTGATGAAGTCATGGCTCTATGTAGTACTGTGCACCTCCCATAGTCTGTTCTGGACTTGGGGTCTGTGAAGAGACCTCTGGTGGCATGTCTTGTGGGGTATGTATGGGTGGACTGTGAAGAGACCTCTGGTGGCATGTCTTGTGGGGTATGTATGGGTGGACTGTGAAGAGACCTCTGGTGGCATGTCTTGTGGGGTATGTATGGGTGGACTGTGAAGAGACCTCTGGTGGCATGTCTTGTGGGGTATGTATGGGTGGACTGTGAAGAGACCTCTGGTGGCATGTCTTGTGGGGTATGTATGGGTGGACTGTGAAGAGACCTCTGGTGGCATGTCTTGTGGGGTATGCATGGATGTCTGCGCTGTGTGCTAGTAGTTTAAACAGACAGCTCGGTGCTTTCAGCATGTCAATACCGCTCACAAAGACAAGTTGTGATGCAGTCAATCTCTCCTCTACTTTGAGCCAGGAGAGATACAAATCAAATCAAATGTATTTATATAGCCCTTCTTACATCAGCTGATATCTCAAAGTGCTGTACAGAAACCCAGCCTAAAACCCCCAAACAGCAAGCAATGCACGTGTAGAAGCACGGTGGCTAGGAAAAACTCCCTAGAAAGGCCAAAACCTAGGAAGAAACCTAGAGAGGAACCAGGCTATGAGGGGTCGCCTGTCCTCTTCTGGCTGTGCCGGGTGAAGATTATAACAGAACATGGCCAAGATGTTCAAATGTTCATAAATGACCAGCATGGTCAAATAATAATAATCACAGTAGTTGTCGAGGGTGCAGCAAGTCAGCACCTCAGGAGTAAATGTCAGTTAGCTCTTCATAGCCGATCATTAAGAGTATCTCTACCGCTCCTGTGGTCTCTAGAGAGTTGAAAACAGCAGGTCTGGGACAGGTAGCACGTCCGGCAGGTCTGGGACAGGTAGCAGGTCCGGCAGGTCTGGGACAGGTAGCACGTCCGGCAGGTCTGGGACAGGTAGCAGGTCCGGCAGGTCTGGGACAGGTAGCACGTCCGGCAGGTCTGGGACAGGTAGCACGTCCGGCAGGTCTGGGACAGGTAGCACGTCCGGCAGGTCTGGGACAGGTAGCACGTCCGGCAGGTCTGGGACAGGTAGCACGTCCGGCAGGTCTGGGACAGGTAGAACGTCCGGCAGGTCTGGGACAGGTAGCACGTCCGGCAGGTCTGGGACATGAATGTTACTGATGTTAGCTCTCTGTGTCCTGGGCCAGCCGTGTTGCTCTGTTCTGGGCCAACTGTAATTTGCAGTAGTCCAGGTGTGACAGAACTAAGGCCTGTAGGACCTGTTTTGTTGATAGCGATGTCAAGAAAGCAGAGCAACACTTTATTATGGACAGACCTCTCCCCATCTTGGCTGCCGTTGCAGCAATATGTTTTGACCATGGCAGTTTTACAATCCAGAGTTACAGCAAGCAATTTAGTCTGCTTAACTTGCTCAATTTCCACATTATTCATTACTTGATTTAGTTGAGGTTTAGAGTTTATTTAGTTATTTGTCCCAAATTCAATGCTTTTTTTTTTTTTTTTTTAATACTGTATTTAGGACTAACTTACTTCTTGCCACTCATTCTAAAACTAACTGCAGCTATTTGTTAAGGGTTGCAGTGATTTCAGTCGCTGTAGTAGCTGACGTGTGTAGTCATCCGCATACATAGACACACAGGCTTTACTCAAAGTCAGTAGCAGGTCGTTAGTAAAGATTTCTAAAAAGTAAGGGGCCTAGACAGCTGCCCTGGGGAATTCCTGATTCTAACTGGATTATGTTGGAGAGGCTTCCATTAAAGAAAACCCTCTGTGTTCTGATAGACAAGTAACTCTTCATCCACAATATAGCACGGGGTGTAAAGCCGTAACACATACGTTTTTTCCAACAGCAGATTATGATCGATAATGTCAAAAGCTGCACTGAAGTCTAACACAATACAGCTCTCACAAGGCCTCCCGAGTGGCACAGTAGTCTAAGGCACTGCATCGCAGTGTTGCGGCGTCACTACAGCCTGGGGTTCATTCCCAGGCTGTGTCACAACCGGCCGTGACCTGGAGTCCCATAGGGTTATGGGAGGGTTTGGCCGTGGGCTTTACTTGGCTCATTACACTCTAGCGATTCCTTGTGGCGGGTCAGGTGCCTACAGGCTGACTGCGGTTGTCAGTTGAATGGTGTTTCCTCCGACTCATTGGTGCGGCTGGCTGCCGGGTTAAGCGAGTGGGTGTTAAAGAAGCGCTGCTTGCCGGGTCATGATTCGGAGGACGCATGACTCAACCTTCGCCTCTCCCGAGCCCGTTGGGGAGTTGCAGCGATGAGACAAGATTGTAATCACGAAAAGGGGGGGTAGAAAATATATAAAATAAAACAGGCTTCTTATTATGCATTTCTTTCAGCCAATCATCAGTCATTTGTGTAAGTGCTGTACATGTTGAGTACCGCTCCCTATAAGCGTGCTGAAAAGTCTGATGTTAATTTGTTTACTGTGAAATACCATTGTAGATGGTCAAACACCATTATTCCAGTTGTGTGTGTGTATGCGTGAGTGTGTGTGTGCATGTGTTTGTGTGTGTGTGTGTGTGTGTGTGTGTGTGTGTGTGTGTGTGTGTGTGTGTGTGTGTGTGTGTGTGTGTGTGTGTGTGTGTGTGTGTGTGTGTGTGTGTGTGTGTGTGTGTGTGTGTGTATAAATGTACCGACCTGCAGGCAACCAGAGTTCAGCTCCAGTAGAAGGTAGTCTGTATGGCCGGCAGCGAGGAAGAGCAGGCCGTGGGGGCTGGAGGTACGGAAGCGAACACGCAGGGAGTTACGGTTCGACGACTCCACCGCCTTGAGCTGCACATAGCCATCACCGTAAACCGAGGCTAGAGAGAGAGAGAGAGAGGAGAGAGAGAGAGAGAGAGAGAGAGAGAGAAGGGGAGGAGAGAGAGAGAGAGAGAGAGAGAGAGAGAGCGAAAGAGAGAGAAAGAGAAAGAGAGAGAAAGAGAGAGAGGAGAGAGAGAGAGAAGGGGAGGAGAGAGAGAGCGAACGAGAGAGAGGGAAATATGTCACATATGACTGAGTGAACATCGCACTGAACATTTGAAAAGGCAGTGTCTTGAGCTTTGATTGCATCATCATTCTCAGATCAAATGGGACCATAGTACAGTACATCTATGTTTGATATAGAGCTGGAATAGGAAGGAAGAAGAAGAAGAAGAACGAGACGAGCAGGAGACTGTGTTTTTCACATGCAGCAGGAAATATGTGACATTTAGAAAAACACATTTTTAGTATGCCACAGGATATCATTACTATCATTAGACAGTCATTATACAGTCAGGTTGTTTTTAGTTTGCCTCAGGATATCATTACTATCATTACACAGTCATTATACAGTCAGGTTGTTTTTAGTTTGCCTCAGGATATCATTACTATCAGTACACAGTCATTATACAGTCAGGTTGTTTTTAGTTTGCCTCAGGATATCATTACTATCATTACAGTAGTCATTATACAGTCAGGTTGTTTTTAGTTTGCCTCATGATATCATTACTATCATTACACAGTCATTATACAGTCAGGTTGTTTTTAGTTTGCCTCAGGATATCATTACTATCATTACACAGTCATTATACAGTCAGGTTGTTTTTAGTTTGCCTCAGGATATCATTACTATCAGTACACAGTCATTATACAGTCAGGTTGTTTTTAGTTTGCCTCAGGATATCATTACTATCATTACACAGTCATTATACAGTCAGGTTGTTTTTAGTTTGCCTCAGGATATCATTACTATCATTACAGTAGTCATTATACAGTCAGGTTGTTTTTAGTTTGCCTCAGGATATCATTACTATCATTACAGTAGTCATTATACAGTCAGGTTGTTTTTAGTTTGCCACAGGATATCATTACTATCATTACACAGTCATTATACAGTCAGGTTGTTTTTAGTTTGCCTCAGGATATCGTTACTATCATTACAGTAGTCATTATACAGTCAGGTTCTGATATACTAGTACATGTGTGTAGTCCTGTCCTGTTCTTGTCTATTGATGTTCTGTAGGCAGGGTAGCCTAGTGGTTAGAGTGTAGAGGCGGCAGGTAGCCTAGTGGTTAGAGCTTTGGGACTAGGAACCGAAAGGTTGCAAGATTGAATCCCCGAGCTGACAAGGTAAAAATCTGTTGTTCTGCCCCCTGAACAAGGCAGTTAACCCACTGTTTCTAGGCCGTCATTGAAAATAAGAATTTGTTCTTAACTGACTTGCCTCGTTAAATAAAGGTTAAATAATGTTCATGTCTTGTGTGGACCTCAGGAAGAGTTGCTGCTGTTTCAGCAACAGCTGGTGGGGATCCTAATAAAATACAACAACAAAAATAAAAATGCATCTGTGTTGTAACTGCTAACATGAACGACAACAATACTCACACAGTATTGTGACAGAACCTGATAGTTACAGTATTGTGACAGAACCTGATAGTTACAGTATTGTGACGGAACCTGATAGTTACAGTATTGTGACAGAACCTGATAGTTACAGTATTGTGACAGAACCTGATAGTTACAGTATTGTGATAGAACGAGATAGTTACAGTATTGTGATAGAACCTGATAGTTACAGTATTGTGATAGAACCTGATAGTGACAGAACCTGATAGTTACAGTATTTTGACAGAACCTGATAGTTACAGTATTGTGACAGAACCGGAACCTGATAGTTACAGTATTGTGACAGAACCTGATAGTTACAGTATTGTGATAGAACCTGATAGTTACAGTATTGTGATAGAACCTGATAGTGACAGAACCTGATAGTTACAGTATTTTGACAGAACCTGATAGTTACAGTATTGTGACAGAACCGGAACCTGATAGTTACAGTATTGTGACAGAACCTGATAGTTACAGTATTGTGACAGAACCTGATAGTTACAGTATTGTGATAGAACCGGAACCAGATAGTTACAGTATTGTGACAGAACCTGATAGTTACAGTATTGTGACAGAACCTGATAGTTACAGTATTGTGACAGAACCAGATAGTTACAGTATTGTGACAGAACCTGATAGTTACAGTATTGTGACAGAACCGGAAACTGATAGTTACAGTATTGTGACAGAACCTGATAGTTACAGTATTTTGACAGAACCTGATAGTTACAGTATTGTGACAGAACCGGAACCTGATAGTTACAGTATTGTGACAGAACCTGATAGTTACAGTATTGTGACAGAACCAGATAGTTACAGTATTGTGACAGAACCTGATAGTTACAGTATTGTGACAGAACCGGAAACTCATAGTTACAGTATTGTGACAGAACCTGATAGTTACAGTATTGTGACAGAACCCGGAAACTGATAGTTACAGTATTGTGACAGAACCTGATAGTTACAGTATTGTGACAGAACCGGAAACTGATAGTTACAGTATTGTGACAGAACCAGATAGTTACAGTATTGTGACAGAACCTGATAGTTACAGTATTGTGACAGAACCTGATAGTTACAGTATTGTGACAGAACCGGAACCTGATAGTTACAGTATTGTGACAGAACCTGATAGTTACAGTATTGTGACAGAACCAAATAGTTACAGTATTGTGACAGAACCAGAGTTTCAGATCTGTTAAGGCTGTCTTGCCAACTCCTCTGGCATTGGCATGAGGCAGGAGTTGGCATGAGGCAGGAGTTGGTATGAGGCAGGAGTTGGTATGAGGCAGGAGTTGGCATGATTTGGGACGAGGCTATGCAGTAGCTAATATTCCCCAAGAGCACCGTTCACACCAAGTCGTTCGTCAATGTAACAGTATAACTTTAGTACGTCCCCTCGCCCCGACCTCGGGCGCGAACCAGGGACCCTCTGCACACATCAACAACAGTCACCCACAAAGCGTCGTTACCCATCGCTCCACAAAAACCGCGGCCCTTGCAGAGCAAGGGGAAACCTACATCTAGGTTTCAGAGCAAGTGACGTAACTGATTGAAACGCTACTAGCGCGTACCCGCTAACTAGCTAGCCATTTCACATCCGTTACACTCACCCCCCTTTCAACCTCCTCCTTTTCCGCAGCAACCAGTGATCCGGGTCAACAGCATCAATGTAACAGTATAACTTTAGTACGTCCCCTCGCCCCGACACGGAGGCGAACCAGGGACCATCTGCACACATCGACAACGGTCGCCCACGAAGCATCGTTACCCATCGCTCCACAAAGGCCGCGGCCCTTGCAGAGCAAGGGGCAACACTACTTCTATGTTTCAGAGCAAGTGACGTAACTGATTGAAACGCTACTAGCGCGTACCCGCTAACTAGCTAGCCATTTCACATCCGTTACATCAAGATGACACGTCTTGTCATGACATGTCTTTTCTCACACTCTCAGTCCTTTCTTTACCCAGCCCTCTCGTCACCCCTCCTCCCCCAGTTCCCTCTCTTCACCCCTGCTCCCCCAGTTCCCTCTCTTCACCCCTGCTCCCCCAGTTCCCTCTCTTCACCCCTCCTCCCCCAGTTCCCTCTCGTCACCCCTCCTCTCCCAGTTCCCTCTCTTCACCCCTCCTCCCCCAGTACCCTCTCTTCACCCCTCCTCCCCCAGTTCCCTCTCTTCACCCCTGCTCCCCCAGTTCCCTCTCTTCACCCCTCCTCCCCCAGTTCCCTCTCGTCACCCCTCCTCTCCCAGTTCCCTCTCTTCACCCCTCCTCCCCCAGTACCCTCTCTTCACCCCTCCTCCCCCAGTTCCCTCTCTTCACCCCTCCTCCCCCAGTTCCCTCTCTTCACCCCTCCTCCCCCAGTTCCCTCTCGTCACCCCTCCTCCCCCAGTTCCCTCTCGTCACCCCTCCTCCCCCAGTTCCCTCTCTTCACCCCTCCTCCCCCAGTTCCCTCTCTTCACCCCTCCTCCCCCAGTTCCCTCTCGTCACCCCTCCTCCCCCAGTTCCCTCTCTTTACCCCTCCTCCCCCAGTTCCCTCTCTTCACCCCTCCTCCCCCAGTTCCCTCTCTTCACCCCTCCACCTTTACACTCAGTCACCTTGGCATGATTTGGGACGAGGCTATGCAGTAGCTAATATTCCCCAAGAGCACCGTTCACACCAAGTCGTTCGTCAAGATGGCACGTCTTGTCATGACATGTCTTTTCTCACACTCTCAGTCCTTTCTTTACCCAGCCCTCTCGTCACCCCTCCTCCCCCAGTACCCTCTCTTCACCCCTCCTCCCCCAGTACCCTCTCTTCACCCCTCCTCCCCCAGTTCCCTCTCTTCACCCCTCCTCCCCCAGTTCCCTCTCTTCACCCCTCCTCCCCCAGTACCCTCTCTTCACCCCTGCTCCCCCAGTTCCCTCTCTTCACCCCTCCTCCCCCAGTTCCCTCTCGTCACCCCTCCTCCCCCAGTTCCCTCTCTTCACCCCTCCTCCCCCAGTTCCCTCTCTTCACCCCTCCTCCCCCAGTTCCCTCTCTTCACCCCTCCACCTTTACACTCAGTCACCTTGGCATGATTTGGGACGAGGCTATGCAGTAGCTAATATTCCCCAAGAGCACCGTTCACACCAAGTCGTTCGTCAAGATGGCACGTCTTGTCATGACATGTCTTTTCTCACACTCTCAGTCCTTTCTTTACCCAGCCCTCTCGTCACCCCTCCTCCCCCAGTTCCCTCTCTTCACCCCTGCTCCCCCAGTTCCCTCTCTTCACCCCTCCTCCCCCAGTTCCCTCTCGTCACCCCTCCTCTCCCAGTTCCCTCTCTTCACCCCTCCTCCCCCAGTACCCTCTCTTCACCCCTCCTCCCCCAGTTCCCTCTCGTCACCCCTCCTCCCCCAGTTCCCTCTCTTCACCCCTCCTCCCCCAGTACCCTCTCTTCACCCCTCCTCCCCCAGTTCCCTCTCTTCACCCCTCCTCCCCCAGTACCCTCTCTTCACCCCTCCTCCCTCAGTTCCCTCTCGTCACCCCTCCTCCCCCAGTTCCCTCTCTTCACCCCTCCTCCCCCAGTACCCTCTCTTCACCCCTCCTCCCCCAGTTCCCTCTCTTCACCCCTCCACCTTTACACCCAGGCATCTTTACACTCAGTCACCTTTACACTCAGTCACCTTTACACTCAGGCACCTTTACACTCAGGCACCTTTACACTCAGTCACCTTTACACTCAGGCACCTTTACACTCAGTCACCTTTACACTCAGTCACCTTTACACTCAGTCACCTTTACACTCAGGCACCTTTACACTCAGTCACCTTTACACTCAGTCACCTTTACACTCAGTCACCTTTACACTCAGGCACCTTTACACTCAGTCACCTTTACACTCAGGCACCTTTACACTCAGGCACCTTTACACTCAGTCACCTTTACACTCAGTCACCTTTACACTCAGGCACCTTTACACTCAGTCACCTTTACACTCAGTCACCTTTACACTCAGTCACCTTTACACTCAGGCACCTTTACACTCAGGCACCTTTACACTCAGGCACCTTTACACTCAGTCACCTTTACACTCAGGCACCTTTACACTCAGGCACCTTTACCTTTACACCCAGTCACCTTTACACTCAGGCACCTTTACACTCAGGCACCTTTACACTCAGTCACCTTTACACTCAGGTACCTTTACACTCAGGCACCTTTACACTCAGTCACCGTTACACTCAGGCACCTTTACACTCAGGCACCTTTACACTCAGGCACCTTTACACTCAGTCACCTTTACACTCAGTCACCTTTACACTCAGTCACCTTTACACTCAGGCACCTTTACACCCAGTCACCTTTACACTCAGGCACCTTTACACTCAGTCACCTTTACACTCAGGCACCTTTACACTCAGTCACCTTTACACTCAGTCGCCTTTACACTCAGTCACCTTTACACTCAGGCACCTTTACACTCAGTCGCCTTTACACTCAGTCGCCTTTACACTCAGTCACCTTTAGTTTTCACCTCAATAAATAAGAACTGCCTGGGCTACCAACAACCGTGCTCTTAAATGCCACACTTTAAGGGGTCAAAGAGAAACAGTGACCTTTAATAATAGTAATAACACATGGGTTTTATGTAACATTTTAAACCCCCTAGAGTCTATTGATGCACCGGTGCTTCATTCAAAGAAATATATATATTTTTTAAATCCCCATAAAAATCTGTCAGTTTAAACTAGAGATATATATTTTTTTGAATTGAATGCCTCAATCATCCACCTGTGACGCCCTTCCACATCTGCAGTAGAAAGTGGTAGAGCTACAACGCTGTTCGTCAGACCAGGAGACATCCTGAAAACCGGTCTTCTCACGAAAACATCTGTGGCATCCGAATGGTTTGGCCTAATCTATAGAAAGGGGTGACTCTCACGAACACGATGGTGTTCTCCGTTTTGCTCTACGACCCCCACAAGTGTCACGGGACTCATCTGAAGGAAACACATATAAATGAATGGTAGCATGGAGGTAGCTTTGTGCCAACAAAAGATTAAGGTGTTAAAAGTGTGTCCAAAAAAACTTTAATATTTCCAGAGCTTTCTTATATCTTCTTGATATAGGGCAGACACTGCAAAAATCTTATTCCTTATGATGTATTTTTTGACTGTATTTTTTTGCCATTTATAAATGTGTTATTCAATGGAACTTGTTTGACCCGATAGGTTATCCAAGCTCGATTAGGCAACCTCTAAATGTATGTTGTCCATGCACTTTCAGTGGTTCCAAAAATGTGTCAACTCACAGCTTGTGTACTTAGTCAAACTCATTGCTGTCCAAATCATTGATTCATTCATTACAAAACTACTGTTGTAGCACAGTGTCCTATTGAACACAGCAATTAGCCTATTAGACTAGCAGGCCATGTAAATTAGGCTGTGACCTTGGACAACCTCTTCACAAGAGTGTTAGTTAGATAAATGGTCCAAAGTTAAAACCATTAAATCATTAATAAAAACCGGTTAATCATTTCTGAGTCATTTCTCAAAGGGTGGGTAGAGTATCTAGTTACTATTGCAGGCTTGATTTGTGGCTTTTCTATTCTTCTCTACTAATGCATGGGATAAAACATACAGTATTTTCAACAAAATGTTAACAGCATGGCAATACATTATACTCAATTTGCAGTGTGGCCTTCTGGATTTGAGTGAAGGCCAAATGTGGCCTCCGGACCTCGGTAAAGGCGAATGTTGTCTCTGGACCTAGTCAAGACTGAATTTGGCCTCTGGACCTGGTCAAGACTGAATGTTGTCTCTGGACCTAGTCAAGAGTGAATGTGGTCTCTGGACCTGGTCAAGACTGAATGTTGTCTCTGGACCTAGTCAAGAGTGAATGTGGTCTCTGGACCTAGTCAAGACTGAATGTGGCCTCTGGACCTAGTCAAGACTGAATGTTGTCTCTGGACCTAGTCAAGAGTGAATGTGGTCTCTGGACCTGGTCAAGACTGAATGTTGTCTCTGGACCTAGTCAAGAGTGAATGTGGTCTCTGGACCTAGTCAAGACTGAATGTGGCCTCTGGACCTAGTCAAGACTGAATGTTGTCTCTGGACCTAGTCAAGACTGAATGTTGTCTCTGGACCTAGTCAAGACTGAATGTGGCCTGCGGACCTAGTCAAGACTGAATGTGGCCTCCGGACCTAGTCAAGACTGAATGTGGCCTCCAGACCTAGTCAAGACTGAATGTTGTCTCTGGACCTAGTCAAGACTGAATGTTGTCTCCGGACTTAGTCAAGACTGAATGTGGCCTCCGGACCTAGTCAAGACTGAATGTGGCCTCCAGACCTAGTCAAGACTGAATGTGGCCTGCGGACCTAGTCAAGACTGAATGTGGCCTGCGGACCTAGTCAAGACTGAATGTGGCCTGCGGACCTAGTCAAGACTGAATGTGGCCTCCAGACCTAGTCAAGACTGAATGTTGTCTCTGGACCTAGTCAAGACTGAATGTGGCCTGCGGACCTAGTCAAGACTGAATGTGGCCTCCGGACCTAGTCAAGACTGAATGTGGCCTCCAGACCTAGTCAAGACTGAATGTTGTCTCCGGACCTAGTCAAGACTGAATGTGGCCTGCGGACCTAGTCAAGACTGAATGTGGCCTCCGGACCTAGTCAAGACTGAATGTGGCCTCCAGACCTAGTCAAGACTGAATGTTGTCTCTGGACCTAGTCAAGACTGAATGTTGTCTCCGGACCTAGTCAAGACTGAATGTTGTCTCTGGACCTAGTCAAGACTGAATGTTGTCTCTGGACCTAGTCAAGACTGAATGTGGCCTCCGGACCTAGTCAAGACTGAATGTGGCCTCCGGACCTAGTCAAGACTGAATGTGGCCTGCGGACCTAGTCAAGACTGAATGTGGCCTCCGGACCTAGTCAAGACTGAATGTGGCCTCCAGACCTAGTCAAGACTGAATGTTGTCTCAGGACCTAGTCAAGACTGAATGTGGCCTGCGGACCTAGTCAAGACTGAATGTGGCCTCCGTACCTAGTCAAGACTGAATGTGGCATCCGGACCTAGTCAAGACTGAATGTGGCCTCCGGACCTAGTCAAGACTGAATGTGGCCTCCGGACCTAGTCAAGACTGAATGTTGTCTCCGGACCTAGTCAAGACTGAATGTTATCTCTGGACCTAGTCAAGACTGAATGTTGTCTCCGGACCTGGTCAAGACTGAATGTGGCCTGCGGACCTGGTCAAGACTGAATGTGGCCTCCAGACCTAGTCAAGACTGAATGTTGTCTCTGGACCTAGTCAAGACTGAATGTTGTCTCTGGACCTAGTCAAGACTGAATGTGGCCTCCGGACCCGGCTGGGGCTAAATGAGTTTGACACCCCTGATATAACAACAACAACAGTAAAAGGACAAACACATGGCTTCCTCCAGCCCAGCTAGGCCTATGACAGTATCTCTCCCACCATAAGTCGGATTCTGCCTCAGAGGACACATTTATTAACTTTATTCTGTTTTTCACAGTCATTTGATCGGTAACCCACGACATAAGGATATAGTTGCTGGAAACTGAACTCAACAGAGTTAGATGACTTGTTAGCCTTCTATTTAGAGGGTTGAGGATGTGCAATCAATTAGCATTTTAACATTGCACAGACTGTTGTCATCCATTACTTTATATGGGTATGGGATTTAGCAAATGCTTTTTTTTCCCAAAGCAAAGTCACATTTCCATACTGTAGCTTGTAACAAGAAAGTGGGCTACTTCAATCTAACCTGGGAGTGTTTAGAAACATTACATGAATCTAATAACTTTGTTTACACAACTATACTGCCCACTAATGGGTTAAAACCAAGAGTAACATTCTTTTTTATGGTTAGAGCGTTGGGCCAGTAACCGAAAAGGTTGCTGGATCAAATCCCCGAGCTGAAAAGGTAAAAATCTGTTGTTCTGCCCCTGAACAAGGATATTAACCCACTGCTCCCTGGGCGCCGAAGACGTGGATGTCGATTTAATGTCGACTCAAACCCAGAATCTCTAGTGGCACAGCTAGCACTGCGATGCAGTGTCTTAGACCACTGTGGCAGTCGGGAGGCCCGTTTTTACCTAATCTAATGACTATCATAATAATTGGCTTGTTTGTCCAGGAGTATAGAGATAGTTCACCCAAACTACAAAATTACATTTTGGTTTCCTTATCCAATAAACAAGGTATGACAGCAATCCATGCTTTGATTTTGTCTACCTGCCCATTGTTTCAGACGCTAACCTTTTAGCACTTGTGGCACAAATCCAATTGCAAGTCAATGGTACCTATATTAGCATTTTTGCACTTCATGTCCAACCATCACTCTATGTCTGGGAAACTGGCCCTGACTGTCTGATCTACAAACAAACACTTGACTCCTTGAAGACAGGACTCCATCTCAAGACGATCATGGAATGTTCATTTCTGGGGTTGTTTGTCCATTTGTTTTGTTTTGTACACATACCCTTGACAGGGGATATGATCTAGCTGGAACGATCCATTCTGAACATGATGAGCCAGACTGTGCAATACGCAGCTAGATCTAAAAAAAATAAACCCCTGTCATTGTTTTTTTCTACAAAAGCCCATTATGTACTTAAATGATGCTAATGATTTTTGACTCATGATAATGTATTCATTCATCACAATTATACCCCAGATCCCATCTGTCATTAAACTGTAAATAAAGACGTCATGATTTTCATTCCATTTACTAAATCAATTACACACAGCATAGTAAATGTTTGCTTTAATACATTTTACATAGTAGGATATTAGGGTATGTGTAATCATATGAAATGAATGATGTCACTAATTACTTTTCGGGTCCTCAATTCCAATTGGACCAGGGTGTGTGTAATCATAGGTCCTCAATTCCAATTGGACCAGGGTGTGTGTAATCATAGGTCCTCAATTCCAATTGAACCAGGGTGTGTGTAATCATAGGTCCTCAATTCCAATTGGACCAGGGTGTGTGTAATCATAGATCCTCAATTCCAATTGGACCAGGGTGTGTGTAATCATAGGTCCTCAATTCCAATTGGACCAGGGTGTGTGTAATCATAGGTCCTCAATTCCAATTGGACCAGGGTGTGTGTAATCATAGGTCCTCAATTCCAATTGGACCAGGGTGTGTGTAATCATAGATCCTCAATTCCAATTGTACCAGGGTGTGTGTAATCATAGGTCCTCAATTCCAATTGGACCAGGGTGTGTGTAATCATAGGTCCTCAATTCCAATTGGACCAGGGTGTGTGTAATCATAGGTCCTCAATTCCAATTGGACCAGGGTGTGTGTAATCATAGGTCCTCAATTCCAATTGAACCAGGGTGTGTGTAATCATAGGTCCTCAATTCCAATTGGACCAGGGTGTGTGTAATCATAGATCCTCAATTCCAATTGGACCAGGGTGTGTGTAATCATAGGTCCTCAATTCCAATTGGACCAGGGTGTGTGTAATCATAGGTCCTCAATTCCAATTAGACCAGGGTGTGTGTAATCATAGGTCCTCAATTCCAATTGGACCAGGGTGTGTGTAATCATAGGTCCTCAATTCCAATTGTACCAGGGTGTGTGTAATCATAGGTCCTCAATTCCAATTGGACCAGGGTGTGTGTAATCATAGGTCCTCAATTCCAATTGGACCAGGGTGTGTGTAATCATAGGTCCTCAATTCCAATTGGACCAGGGTGTATGTCCCTCAGGGTAGCATGTTCTATACGTACTGTAGTAGGGCTACACACCTTTAGACGAGGACCCGTAGAACCCTATAGTCAACAGTGAGTGAGTATATACAGAATAGGGTTCCATTTAGGACCCCCCCCCCCACCCTATATTATAGTTAGAACAGAGTAATAGGTAACCAATATTATAGTTAGAACAGGGATGGGCACCTTTGACTACCCACATGTATACCCACACACATACCACAGGCATACCCACACGCACACCCAAACGCACACGCATACCCACACGCATACCCACACGCATATCCACATGCATACCCACACGCATAACCACATGCATAACCACATGCATACCCACACGCATAACCACATGCATAACCACACACATATCCACATGCATACCCACACACATATCCACATGCATACCCACACACATAACCACATGCATACCCACACGCATACCCACATGCATACCCACACGCATAACCACATGCATACCCACACACATATTCACATGCATACCCACACGCATACCCACATGCATACCCACACGCATACCCACATGCATACCCACACGCATACCCACATGCATACCCACACGTGCATCCTGCCCAATTCTACACATTTTGCCATAGGGTGAAGAGAAATGTTTGCAGTTTTTAATATGATATCTGAGTGTGACTGACTCACAAAATTAATGGGGAACCCCGGCCGGTAAATTCGACCATGATTACTACGTTTAGATAGCTGGCCACTAGAGTCATTTACCAAATGTTAGGTGACATGGGCTAATTTAGTGACTGACTATCAATGACTAACATAACAATATCAAAACCAGGGGCACAACTTTCACTGGGGACCCCCCACATTCTGAAATTGCATTTTGACCCAATCTCCCCAGATCTATAATTGCATTGTTATACCAAAAATGTCAACGGCGTGCTTTAGGACCATGTGGACGCCTTCGAGTGGTCGGGTAGGCTATTTGGAGGTTTCTTTTTTTTGACGGCTGGATTTAGGACCCCGCGGACACCACAGAGCGGGGGCGGACAGGCTGTGTGAAGGCAAAGCTTCCGAAAGGCTAGCAGGACCAGCAGGGAGAGTTGAGGCAGCTGCTGTCAGTTGTATATGTGTTATGCTCTTTCTCCGAGTTTTAAAAGCAAGCACAGCAGAAACTGGCTACTTTTTAGTTGACTGATGTAGCTGGTAAGGTATCTGCTGTTTAACATAACAGAAACAAATACTAAACTAGCATTTATTCCCAGTGCTGAGCTAGTAGTGTAACTGACATGTAGCGTTAGCTAATGTTCCATCCCCTCTTGACTGAGGTGAATGAATAAGCTAGGCTAGCTAGTAGCTACCACAGTCAGTTCAGCTCTAGCCTCTAGTTATCTGTCAGACAGTAATACTAGCCGCTTCATACCACTATCTAACAGCTCTTTGTATGGAAATGTTATCTAGCCTTTTTGTCCCATTTCAACAGAAGTAAATTAATTCGATAGCTTTTGCCAGTTGATGTACCGTTAGAGAGAGAGCTTGCCAAAAGTAGGTATTCTTTATAAGTCAGTATAGCAATGTAATGTTATTGATTTGTCAGTGTCCCTATCTAATTCCCTACTTTTAACACTGACACAGTAAAATAAACAGCTCTACAGGCTTCACTGTCATGGTGCCCAGTCAGTACACAACACTATGCTCATCATGTCTTAGCAGGATTAGATGGTGACAGGGGTCCCAGCAGGGTCAGACAGCCAGGGAAGACCAGTCTACTGAGCTCAGGGGAATCTTGCAGTATATTAACAATACCAATGAATGTTACAAAGTTCCTTCTTGAATTGATGGGTAGACCTACAGTATCCACAGGACAGTAGTTTAAATCTACAGTCTGGGATCTGGGAATAATAAATAATTTATTATTAATTATTAATTTCAATAATTTCTATTATTGAACCATTGATACTATAATGTATAAATGTACACCAAGATAATTCTTTGTCATGCCTCATCTTACGAGGATCAGATGGTGACAGGGGTGTCAGCAGGGTCAGGCAGCCAGGGAAGACCAGTCTGTGACGGAGAAGAGGTGGATTTTCTTTTGCCGATACAACACTTTATTCTCTCTGTGCAGCAAACACTGGACAAGCAAGATGCTTCAAAGATTGAAACTATTTTAAGGGAGTCTGACAGACCTCCAAAGTTGATTTCTAAACTGTATCAAGGGTTGATAGAGACCTTTCCCGATGACACAAAAAATGTAAAACACAAATGTGAGGAAGACCTGGTAGAAGCTATTGATGATGATGAACGGATACAGACAGTGGCGATCCGTCATTCAGGGGCAGAGACACACCTGTTTTGAGCCTCACATTTTTAGCAACAAAAAATATATAAATATATATATACATATATATAAAAAAAATTGCGGGGGGTTGCCTGTTTTGCATGTTATTTTGGCATTAATACGTGTCACATTTCAGTTTGCAAACAATGTAATTTAAAAAATATATATAATTCAGTTAATAATGCTGCATACACACAAGGTCTCTTTTTTTGTTTTCTTGAGTAAAGCCGTTCCAAAATGTAGGTGTTACAGCCTAGCATAGTGCTCTCTGTGGTGGTGGGGCGGGCAGAAAATAGGAGCATTGCGCCGTGATTGGCTCAGTGTTCTGTCACTCGTGGGGACACTACGTCATCACCAAGTTTATGTCCTTAGTAAAGGTAGACGTCCAAAATGTCAGCCCTTTGGGTCCTGCCATAGAGTTACATTACAAGTGCCCTTCCACGAAGACACAAGGTCATTGGCCACAGATAAAATGACTTCAAATGACGTTATAGGTACAGTAGCTTTGATTGGACTGATCATGTCAACATCATACTTTCAAAGTCTTCGCTAGCAAGCTAGCAGTCATCATCATGAATCAAGTCGACAATCTACTGGCAAATCCTTTTTAATCCTTTGTCATATGAAGAGAAATTAAGAAGAGAAATTCCAGATAAAACATATCGGTGTTCATTGGCCATTGGACTTAAAGATTACACAACAAGTTGGGAATCGCAAATTCAACAATGAGTCATTTTGGAAGGAATCAGTGGCTAACTGCAAGCATTGCAAAGTAATCACTAACGTTAGCCTGCTATTCAATGGAGTGGATGTGGTTCCCCCCCCCCCCCCCCAGAGTTCCCACCATAAATCCAGAGAATGCCAGACTTTGATGACAAAGTTTGATGACAAAATTTGCCCACAAAGGACCGCCACATCACCTTCACAAGGTGAGTCCAAAAATGTCTTGTATGCTGCTGCATAAATTATGTAATATGCAAGGGAGATATCTATACTGTAGCTAAGAACGTATTACTAAGTGTGTGTTGTGTAGTAAGCTGTTAGTAGCCCATGTGCCTCACCCTAATAATTTGGTCTATTTTCACCAACGTGGTATTGTAAACACATCGTTCGTGGCTTGTTTGCAGACTTGTTTTGTACAGCTTTGACAGTGCTACTCATAGTAGTGGTGGTGCTTGGCTACAGCTTTGACAGTGCTACTCATAGTAGTGGTGGTGCTTGGCTACAGCTTTGACAGTGCTACTCATAGTAGTGGTGGTGCTTGGCTACAGCTTTGACAGTGCTACTCATAGTAGTGGTGGTGCTTGGCTACAGCTTTGACAGTGCTACTCATAGTAGTGGTGGTGCTTGGCTACAGCTTTGACAGTGCTACTCATAGTAGTGGTGGTGCTTGGCTACAGCTTTGACAGTGCTACTCATAGTAGTGGTGGTGCTTGGCTACAGCTTTGACAGTGCTACTCATAGTAGTGGTGGTGCTTGGCTACAGCTTTGACAGTGCTACTCATAGTAGTGGTGGTGCTTGGCTACAGCTTTGACAGTGCTACTCATAGTAGTGGTGGTGCTTGGCTACAGCTTTGACAGTGCTACTCATAGTAGTGGTGGTGCTTGGCTACAGCTTTGACAGTGCTACTCATAGTAGTGGTGGTGCTTGGCTACAGCTTTGACAGTGCTACTCATAGTAGTGGTGGTGCTTGGCTACAGCTTTGACAGTGCTACTCATAGTAGTGGTGGTGCTTGGCTACAGCTTTGACAGTGCTACTCATAGTAGTGGTGGTGCTTGGCTACAGCTTTGACAGTGCTACTCATAGTAGTGGTGGTGCTTGGCTACAGCTTTGACAGTGCTACTCATAGTAGTGGTGGTGCTTGGCTACAGCTTTGACAGTGCTACTCATAGTAGTGGTGGTGCTTGGCTACAGCTTTGACAGTGCTACTCATAGTAGTGGTGGTGCTTGGCTACAGCTTTGACAGTGCTACTCATAGTAGTGGTGGTGCTTGGCTACAGCTTTGACAGTGCTACTCATAGTAGTGGTGGTGCTTGGCTACAGCTTTGACAGTGCTACTCATAGTAGTGGTGGTGCTTGGCTACAGCTTTGACAGTGCTACTCATAGTAGTGGTGGTGCTTGGCTACAGCTTTGACAGTGCTACTCATAGTAGTGGTGGTGCTTGGCTACAGCTTTGACAGTGCTACTCATAGTAGTGGTGGTGCTTGGCTACAGCTTTGACAGTGCTACTCATAGTAGTGGTGGTGCTTGGCTACAGCTTTGACAGTGCTACTCATAGTAGTGGTGGTGCTTGGCTACAGCTTTGACAGTGCTACTCATAGTAGTGGTGGTGCTTGGCTACAGCTTTGACAGTGCTACTCATAGTAGTGGTGGTGCTTGGCTACAGCTTTGACAGTGCTACTCATAGTAGTGGTGGTGCTTGGCTACAGCTTTGACAGTGCTACTCATAGTAGTGGTGGTGCTTGGCTACAGCTTTGACAGTGCTACTCATAGTAGTGGTGGTGCTTGGCTACAGCTTTGACAGTGCTACTCATAGTAGTGGTGGTGCTTGGCTACAGCTTTGACAGTGCTACTCATAGTAGTGGTGGTGCTTGGCTACAGCTTTGACAGTGCTACTCATAGTAGTGGTGGTGCTTGGCTACAGCTTTGACAGTGCTACTCATAGTAGTGGTGGTGCTTGGCTACAGCTTTGACAGTGCTACTCATAGTAGTGGTGGTGCTTGGCTACAGCTTTGACAGTGCTACTCATAGTAGTGGTGGTGCTTGGCTACAGCTTTGACAGTGCTACTCATAGTAGTGGTGGTGCTTGGCTACAGCTTTGACAGTGCTACTCATAGTAGTGGTGGTGCTTGGCTACAGCTTTGACAGTGCTACTCATAGTAGTGGTGGTGCTTGGCTACAGCTTTGACAGTGCTACTCATAGTAGTGGTGGTGCTTGGCTACAGCTTTGACAGTGCTACTCATAGTAGTGGTGGTGCTTGGCTACAGCTTTGACAGTGCTACTCATAGTAGTGGTGGTGCTTGGCTACAGCTTTGACAGTGCTACTCATAGTAGTGGTGGTGCTTGGCTACAGCTTTGACAGTGCTACTCATAGTAGTGGTGGTGCTTGGCTACAGCTTTGACAGTGCTACTCATAGTAGTGGTGGTGCTTGGCTACAGCTTTGACAGTGCTACTCATAGTAGTGGTGGTGCTTGGCTACAGCTTTGACAGTGCTACTCATAGTAGTGGTGGTGCTTGGCTACAGCTTTGACAGTGCTACTCATAGTAGTGGTGGTGCTTGGCTACAGCTTTGACAGTGCTACTCATAGTAGTGGTGGTGCTTGGCTACAGCTTTGACAGTGCTACTCATAGTAGTGGTGGTGCTTGGCTACAGCTTTGACAGTGCTACTCATAGTAGTGGTGGTGCTTGGCTACAGCTTTGACAGTGCTACTCATAGTAGTGGTGGTGCTTGGCTACAGCTTTGACAGTGCTACTCATAGTAGTGGTGGTGCTTGGCTACAGCTTTGACAGTGCTACTCATAGTAGTGGTGGTGCTTGGCTACAGCTTTGACAGTGCTACTCATAGTAGTGGTGGTGCTTGGCTACAGCTTTGACAGTGCTACTCATAGTAGTGGTGGTGCTTGGCTACAGCTTTGACAGTGCTACTCATAGTAGTGGTGGTGCTTGGCTACAGCTTTGACAGTGCTACTCATAGTAGTGGTGGTGCTTGGCTACAGCTTTGACAGTGCTACTCATAGTAGTGGTGGTGCTTGGCTACAGCTTTGACAGTGCTACTCATAGTAGTGGTGGTGCTTGGCTACAGCTTTGACAGTGCTACTCATAGTAGTGGTGGTGCTTGGCTACAGCTTTGACAGTGCTACTCATAGTAGTGGTGGTGCTTGGCTACAGCTTTGACAGTGCTACTCATAGTAGTGGTGGTGCTTGGCTACAGCTTTGACAGTGCTACTCATAGTAGTGGTGGTGCTTGGCTACAGCTTTGACAGTGCTACTCATAGTAGTGGTGGTGCTTGGCTACAGCTTTGACAGTGCTACTCATAGTAGTGGTGGTGCTTGGCTACAGCTTTGACAGTGCTACTCATAGTAGTGGTGGTGCTTGGCTACAGCTTTGACAGTGCTACTCATAGTAGTGGTGGTGCTTGGCTACAGCTTTGACAGTGCTACTCATAGTAGTGGTGGTGCTTGGCTACAGCTTTGACAGTGCTACTCATAGTAGTGGTGGTGCTTGGCTACAGCTTTGACAGTGCTACTCATAGTAGTGGTGGTGCTTGGCTACAGCTTTGACAGTGCTACTCATAGTAGTGGTGGTGCTTGGCTACAGCTTTGACAGTGCTACTCATAGTAGTGGTGGTGCTTGGCTACAGCTTTGACAGTGCTACTCATAGTAGTGGTGGTGCTTGGCTACAGCTTTGACAGTGCTACTCATAGTAGTGGTGGTGCTTGGCTACAGCTTTGACAGTGCTACTCATAGTAGTGGTGGTGCTTGGCTACAGCTTTGACAGTGCTACTCATAGTAGTGGTGGTGCTTGGCTACAGCTTTGACAGTGCTACTCATAGTAGTGGTGGTGCTTGGCTACAGCTTTGACAGTGCTACTCATAGTAGTGGTGGTGCTTGGCTACAGCTTTGACAGTGCTACTCATAGTAGTGGTGGTGCTTGGCTACAGCTTTGACAGTGCTACTCATAGTAGTGGTGGTGCTTGGCTACAGCTTTGACAGTGCTACTCATAGTAGTGGTGGTGCTTGGCTACAGCTTTGACAGTGCTACTCATAGTAGTGGTGGTGCTTGGCTACAGCTTTGACAGTGCTACTCATAGTAGTGGTGGTGCTTGGCTACAGCTTTGACAGTGCTACTCATAGTAGTGGTGGTGCTTGGCTACAGCTTTGACAGTGCTACTCATAGTAGTGGTGGTGCTTGGCTACAGCTTTGACAGTGCTACTCATAGTAGTGGTGGTGCTTGGCTACAGCTTTGACAGTGCTACTCATAGTAGTGGTGGTGCTTGGCTACAGCTTTGACAGTGCTACTCATAGTAGTGGTGGTGCTTGGCTACAGCTTTGACAGTGCTACTCATAGTAGTGGTGGTGCTTGGCTACAGCTTTGACAGTGCTACTCATAGTAGTGGTGGTGCTTGGCTACAGCTTTGACAGTGCTACTCATAGTAGTGGTGGTGCTTGGCTACAGCTTTGACAGTGCTACTCATAGTAGTGGTGGTGCTTGGCTACAGCTTTGACAGTGCTACTCATAGTAGTGGTGGTGCTTGGCTACAGCTTTGACAGTGCTACTCATAGTAGTGGTGGTGCTTGGCTACAGCTTTGACAGTGCTACTCATAGTAGTGGTGGTGCTTGGCTACAGCTTTGACAGTGCTACTCATAGTAGTGGTGGTGCTTGGCTACAGCTTTGACAGTGCTACTCATAGTAGTGGTGGTGCTTGGCTACAGCTTTGACAGTGCTACTCATAGTAGTGGTGGTGCTTGGCTACAGCTTTGACAGTGCTACTCATAGTAGTGGTGGTGCTTGGCTACAGCTTTGACAGTGCTACTCATAGTAGTGGTGGTGCTTGGCTACAGCTTTGACAGTGCTACTCATAGTAGTGGTGGTGCTTGGCTACAGCTTTGACAGTGCTACTCATAGTAGTGGTGGTGCTTGGCTACAGCTTTGACAGTGCTACTCATAGTAGTGGTGGTGCTTGGCTACAGCTTTGACAGTGCTACTCATAGTAGTGGTGGTGCTTGGCTACAGCTTTGACAGTGCTACTCATAGTAGTGGTGGTGCTTGGCTACAGCTTTGACAGTGCTACTCATAGTAGTGGTGGTGCTTGGCTACAGCTTTGACAGTGCTACTCATAGTAGTGGTGGTGCTTGGCTACAGCTTTGACAGTGCTACTCATAGTAGTGGTGGTGCTTGGCTACAGCTTTGACAGTGCTACTCATAGTAGTGGTGGTGCTTGGCTACAGCTTTGACAGTGCTACTCATAGTAGTGGTGGTGCTTGGCTACAGCTTTGACAGTGCTACTCATAGTAGTGGTGGTGCTTGGCTACAGCTTTGACAGTGCTACTCATAGTAGTGGTGGTGCTTGGCTACAGCTTTGACAGTGCTACTCATAGTAGTGGTGGTGCTTGGCTACAGCTTTGACAGTGCTACTCATAGTAGTGGTGGTGCTTGGCTACAGCTTTGACAGTGCTACTCATAGTAGTGGTGGTGCTTGGCTACAGCTTTGACAGTGCTACTCATAGTAGTGGTGGTGCTTGGCTACAGCTTTGACAGTGCTACTCATAGTAGTGGTGGTGCTTGGCTACAGCTTTGACAGTGCTACTCATAGTAGTGGTGGTGCTTGGCTACAGCTTTGACAGTGCTACTCATAGTAGTGGTGGTGCTTGGCTACAGCTTTGACAGTGCTACTCATAGTAGTGGTGGTGCTTGGCTACAGCTTTGACAGTGCTACTCATAGTAGTGGTGGTGCTTGGCTACAGCTTTGACAGTGCTACTCATAGTAGTGGTGGTGCTTGGCTACAGCTTTGACAGTGCTACTCATAGTAGTGGTGGTGCTTGGCTACAGCTTTGACAGTGCTACTCATAGTAGTGGTGGTGCTTGGCTACAGCTTTGACAGTGCTACTCATAGTAGTGGTGGTGCTTGGCTACAGCTTTGACAGTGCTACTCATAGTAGTGGTGGTGCTTGGCTACAGCTTTGACAGTGCTACTCATAGTAGTGGTGGTGCTTGGCTACAGCTTTGACAGTGCTACTCATAGTAGTGGTGGTGCTTGGCTACAGCTTTGACAGTGCTACTCATAGTAGTGGTGGTGCTTGGCTACAGCTTTGACAGTGCTACTCATAGTAGTGGTGGTGCTTGGCTACAGCTTTGACAGTGCTACTCATAGTAGTGGTGGTGCTTGGCTACAGCTTTGACAGTGCTACTCATAGTAGTGGTGGTGCTTGGCTACAGCTTTGACAGTGCTACTCATAGTAGTGGTGGTGCTTGGCTACAGCTTTGACAGTGCTACTCATAGTAGTGGTGGTGCTTGGCTTGCACGTGCAAATTCAGAACACATCATTCTATAATAGAATTGTGTCATTTGACGTGTCAAATTAAAAGCTGATTTAAGGCGTCAAATAGTGTTATATGACGTGTATCTTTTCTGACACGCAAAGACCCAAACGGTGTTCAATGTGCCTCACCCTAATGACTTGGTCTATTTTCACCTCTTAAGTTCACCTATTGTTCTAACTTGGTGGTGCACATATAGCCTATAACCTGTTTTAGAGAAATGTAATCATAGAATATCGTAAGAGCTTTCATTGACTGTTATGCCCCCTTTATTTATCCTACGGTTCTGACTTGGTGTACAGGGAGTACACTGTAAGAACGGCCCATGTTCTGAATTCTGTCGCTGTACATTTCAAAAGTGCTGAACAAATAGTTATTGACTACGTCCGTCGTCTCTCGCTCATTAATGTCTCGAAATTACGGATTGCCTCTTATCCGCTTGTCGTCCCCTTATGCCATAGTTTGTACATCTCAACTGTCTGTAGAAATCACATTAGTTTAAGCAGGTCAGTCATATCAGCTATATTTTTTAAATACCAAGATGTACATGCTAAAATAGCCACTGGATACAGATGTGTTAGAATGCCCAGTCATGTTCATATCATCTCAGACATAAATGACTGTAGTTTGAGACCATCCATAGAACGTTCTATATGCCAGTGAAACTGAATATCATCCACTCAGAAATGTACTTCCTCTGCTGGAGGGTGTAAAACACAAAAGGGGACATATTTACATATACTATAGTTTTTGTGAAGACTGGCTGAATTAGTATGTTCTTTAATCTCAACATGTCTACAGATTCTTCCTTCTTCCTGTTTTTGTGTGTTTGCTTGTACTGTAAATGTTGATACTGGAGACTGTTATCAAAACGAAACTGTGTAACCAACTATCGAAGAAATGCATTTCCATTCATTGGAAGGTTGGTTATCCTCCCACAATGTCACAATGGATGGCAGAAATGTCAAGTTATGTATCACTAGATTTGATTTATTACAAGATTAAGGGTATACTGTGCAACTTTCATAAGGTCTGGATGCCTTATATGGAATACTGTACGACAAAAGGAATCTGTATTGAAAACATGCCCACGTCAGGGGTGATACCTATTTAGGCAATCGCTAGCTGCTGGGCTGCTCAGTCCTGGCCCTGGGGTTCTACCGTCCTGTGGGTTGTCACTCTGGCCTTGGCCTAACATACCTGAAACCAATAAGGAATGTTTCACTAAGATCCTAAATCTGAGTGGGGTGTGTTGGGTTGGGGCGCTGCAGAGCCGTGGACCCCTATGGGACAGGACGGGGTGACCCAGCTATATTGTGTGTAAGTAAAAAGAGCTCTACAGTACTATTAGGCCTATGAGATGAATTATATGGAGGATGTAGTGTTTCTGTGTGTTCATGTATATATGTGTAGTTTGTATGTTTATTATTTAAACTTGAATAAATAAATAAATAGTGGGTAAAAACATTTTTGGGAGAGAGTTGAGGTATTGACTAGACTGGTGGGAATCGGGCTTGCAGGTGGCTTGGGGCAGGCTGGGGGGGGGGGGGGTCTGGCTGGGGGGGGGTCTGGCTAAGGAGGGGTCTGGCTGGGGCGGTCTGGCTGGGGGGTCTGGCTGGGGGGTGCTGGCTGAGGGGGGGGGGGGGGGTCTGGCTGAGGAGGGGTCTGGCTGGGGCGGTCTGGCAGGGGGGGTCTGGCTGAGGGGGGTCTGGCTGGGGGGTCTGGCTGGGGGGGGTCTGGCTGGGGGGGGGTCTGGCTGAGGGGGGTCTGGCTGAGGGGGGGGGGGGGGGGTCTGGCTGGGGGGGGGTCTGGATGGGGGGGGGTCTGGCTGGGGGGGGATCTGGCTGACATTTGATATAAAGGATGTCTTAATAAAGACAATCAAAGTCTTTGTACTTGATTTTTGTTGTTAGATTTGTTAGGCTATTGGTTAAAGGTGCAACACAATATTGATAATTGAATTATTTTTTATATAGTTGAGTCTTATCAATCACTTAAACATTTTTTATAATTTGCCTAGTTAAATAAATACAAATATATATTTTTTTTTAAATGATCTCCTACCTAACTTGATGACTAGGGGCATTTTTGCTTACTTTTTGTTGTTCTAAATAGAGACGGCTAGACGGACCATTTGGTATTGTGTAGATTATGCAGGAAATTAGCTTGTTCTAACGTTGTACTATAGGCTAAGCAGCGAAGGCAGTTATTTCCCCGATACACAGGGAGAAACGGGTGTGCGTAATAACGTTTGCTAAGACCCAAATGAATGAATTACAGTATCAAAAGCATAGACACACAAACAAACACAAACATACAACAGGCTACTAAAAAATTGGAAATAGCGATCAATCTCGCCCGCGAGTAAATCCCAACTTTCAGATACCTTACCTCCCAGTGTCAGTCGGCTAACAAGTGACCACAGCAGCGCGTAAAAACACAGTTTCTTCCTGTTTGTGATCGGGAATTCCATGTTTTCCATTCAATAATATTCTTCAAGGTGTAGTCCGGGCCGTTTACATATTTACAGATCGGTTGGTCTTGAGATTTTTGGTCACGTATTATTCGACCACTTCATTCAATCATTCAGAAGTTAACCTACTCTCTCCACTTGTGTGTGTGTGAGAGAGAGCGACCGCAGTCACTCTGAGCATTATATAGCTCTGCCCGCAGTCACTTCGGGCATTATGTGGCTCCGCCAGCAGTCACTCCGAGCATCATGTGGCTCCGCCTTGTGTGTGAGTGCACCCTCCTTATCCCACCCTGCAAGATCTCTTAGCAGTGAACACCGGAGGGTATGGGTTATGGTTAATAGGGTAAGGGTATGGGTTATGGTTATCAGGGTAAGGGTATGGGTTATGGTTAATAGGGTAAGGGTATGGGTTATGGTTATCAGGGTAAGGATATGGGTTATGGTTATCAGGGTAAGGGTATGGGTTATGGTTATCAGGGTAAGGGTATGGGTTATGGTTATCAGGGTAAGGGTATGGGTTATGGTTATCAGGGTAAGGGTATGGGTTATGGTTATTAGGGTAAGGGTATGGGTTATGGTTATTAGGGTAAGGGTATGGGTTATGGTTATCAGGGTAAGGGTATGGGTTATGGTTATGGTTATTAGGGTAAGGGTATGGGTTATGGTTATGGTTATTAGGGTAAGGGTATGGGTTATGGTTATCAGGGTAAGGGTATGGGTTATGGTTATCAGGGTAAGGGTATGGGTTATGGTTATTAGGGTAAGGGAATGGGTTATGGTTATCAGGGTAAGGGTATGGGTTATGGTTAATAGGGTAAGGGTATGGGTTATGGTTATCAGGGTAAGGATATGGGTTATGGTTATCAGGGTAAGGGTATGGGTTATGGTTATCAGGGTAAGGGTATGGGTTATGGTTATTAGGGTAAGGGTATGGGTTATGGTTATTAGGGTAAGGGTATGGGTTATGGTTATCAGGGTAAGGGTATGGGTTATGGTTATGGTTATTAGGGTAAGGGTATGGGTTATGGTTATCAGGGTAAGGGTATGGGTTATGGTTATCAGGGTAAGGGTATGGGTTATGGTTATCAGGGTAAGGGTATGGGTTATGGTTATTAGGGTAAGGGTATGGGTTATGGTTATCAGGGTAAGGGTATGGGTTATGGTTATCAGGGTAAGGGTATGGGTTATGGTTATCAGGGTAAGGGTATGGGTTATGGTTAATAGGGTAAGGGTATGGGTTATGGTTAATAGGGTAAGGGTATGGGTTATGGTTATTAGGGTAAGGGTATGGGTTATGGTTATTAGGGTAAGGGTATGGGTTATGGTTATCAGGGTAAGGGTATGGGTTATGGTTATCAGGGTAAGGATATGGGTTATGGTTATCAGGGTAAGGGTAAGGGTATGGGTTATGGTTATCAGGGTAAGGGTATGGGTTATGGTTATTAGGGTAAGGGTATGGGTTATGGTTATCAGGGTAAGGGTATGGGTTATGGTTATCAGGGTAAGGGTATGGGTTATGGTTATCAGGGTAAGGGTATGGGTTATGGTTATCAGGGTAAGGGTATGGGTTATGGTTATTAGGGTAAGGGTATGGGTTATGGTTATCAGGGTATGGGTTATGGTTATCAGGGTAAGGGTATGGGTTATGGTTATGGTTATTAGGGTAAGGGTATGGGTTATGGTTATCAGGGTAAGGGTATGGGTTATGGTTATCAGGGTAAGGGTATGGGTTATGGTTATGGTTATTAGGGTAAGGGTATGGGTTATGGTTATCAGGGTAAGGGTATGGGTTAAACGGAGGGATTGCACTGACAATATAAGATTAGGGCTAACTCATCTGAACCTATTATATTCCTATGTATCAGATGCTCTTATCCAGAACAATTTACAAGAGCAATTAGGGTTAAGTGCCTTGCTCAAGGACACGGACAGATGTTTCACCTAATCGGCTCGGGGATTTGCACCACAGGGATTTAAAACAGCGACCTTTCGGTTACTGGCCCAAAGCTTTTTACCCCGAGGCTACCTGCCAAACTACACCTCTATAACATGACTCCATCACACTACACCTCTATAACCATGACTCCATCACCCTACACCTCTATAACCATGACTCCATCACACTACACCTCTATAACCATGACTCCATCACACTACACCTCTATAACCATGACTCCATCACACTACACCTCTATAACCATGACTCCATCACCCTACACCTCTATAACCATGACTCCATCACACTACACCTCTATAACCATGACTCCATCACACTACACCTCTATAACCATGACTCCATCACACTACACCTCTATAACCATGACTCCATCACACTACACCTCTATAACCATGACTCCATCACACTACACCTCTATAACCATGACTCCATCACCCTACACCTCTATAACCATGACTCCATCACACTACACCTCTATAACCATGACTCCATCACCCTACACCTCTATAACCATGACTCCATCCCCCTACACCTCTATAACCATGACTCCATCACACTACACCTCTATAACCATGACTCCATCACACTACACCTCTATAACCATGACTCCATCACACTACACCTCTATAACCATGACTCCATCACACTACACCTCTATAACCATGACTCCATCACACTACACCCCTATAACCATGACTCCATCACCCTACACCTCTATAACCATGACTCCATCACCCTACACCTCTATAACCATGACTCCATCACACTATACTACAGGTAACTGCCAAAATAATTAATCAACTTCACAATTAATCCGGTCCTAACGCAGATTTTCATAAATCGATGATGTATTGCACACGCGAATATTGAATACCTATTAAAAAAATATATATTTTTCAGAAATAAAACAGTGTGCAGAATGACAACTAACCCAGCCAATCAAACCTCAAAGTACAGTAACTAGTAGTCCTGCCTTCTAGGAATAATAACCAATGGGAACGAATAATGTGGCGTACAGCGGACATCGAATACCCTAACACCGGGATCCTGTTGTTATAAAATCAGCAATTATGATGATGGAGAAAAAAACCTGTTCCTTTCCGAAACCTGTAATGACAAGATAATACTTCGGATAGCGAAATAATTAGGACAAATACGAGTTTAATTATGACGTATTTGGGAACATTTTTCGTTCTGTTTTGAGACGCTTTCCTGCCTTGATAGATGATCAATGAAGTCGGTCATTTGGAGATTCAAAACGACACTATTTTCTTACCTTAGTTTGACATTTGACAAACACCACCCCCTTTCTATTCCTACATCAATAGGCCTAAGAAGACACATTGTGGGCCTAGTACAATACCCCGTCTAAACGGTAAGTTGTTTCTAGAAGGAAAAAAAAAAATGCTGATATTTCTAACGGTGCATAACACAGACTTACATGTTGTCTGGTAGGCTACTGTATTCATTAATATGTGCCACTATTCGGTCAGTTAGTTGTGCAGCAACATAAGGGAGAGAATAGCTGATATCTTCTGAATAAAACATTGTAGTTGGCTCCAGTATTGTGTTAAACTGCATATCCATCGCGGATTAGTAAAATCATGCAGTTACGTCGACTTTACAGTAGAGGTCGCAGTAATAGCAGCTGCGAACGAAGCTAATTTCCGCATGTTTGGTCTAGCGTCAGTACTGCGTGCTACAATGTGGCGTTCATCGGACACAGACACTTTTTGACCACTACCCATGTTTTTTGACATGAAGGATTTAACATGTTACTATTGCAATGATAACAAGACCATTGAAATGATTGTGATTTTTATTTTTTTATTCTTGTTGCCAAATACTTTATACACAAACAAAAATTCCATAATTCTATACCAAAATACAAATATTTTTTTGATTGAATTTAATCATCTTGTCTTTAAGACATTATCCATAGTGAATAACATCTTCGTTAATCATTATAATGAGATTTTTTTCTGAGTGAATACAATTGCACTTGAATTTGTATGTATTCAGTATTTTCTAGTTTTACCTGTGTTTTGTTTTGTTAGACATGTAATGATGTAAGGATATAAATTGTTGATAATTTTGTATAATAAATAAAAAAATCTCAAATATAATTAAATTAAACAAAAATAATTCTAAAATCATCAGACACAGACTGTATTTACCATCTTTCGTTGGCTGTCAATCCAACAAAAAGACTCCCAGACTGCCCACTACTCCATTCCTTTCTATTTCAAATGTTTTTCACGCTCAACAGTTTTCCCCGTGTGTATCAAGAATGGTCCACCACCCAAAAGGACATCCAGCCAACTTGACACAACTGTCGGAAGCATTGGAGTCAACATGGACCGAGATCCCTGTGGAACGCTTTCGACACAGTGTAGAGTCCCATGCCCCACGACGAATTGAGGCTGTTCCGTTCCGGTTGCAACTCAATATCAGCAAAGTGTTCCTAGTGTTTAGTGTACTCAGTATATACTATCGTTTTGAATTATTTTGTCTCCGCCTCATCCTGTTGCGGCGTCCATTATTTCCAAGGTTAAATGTACAGAACGTCTGCGTTTATCCCTTTTACCTCGGCCTATATTGCGTTTTTTTCTGCCTAATGTGGACAGTTTGTGTTACTGCCTTACACAAGCTTCCATTTTCACCCCATAACATGTAGTGGAATTACACGTCCTTTTGACCTGGGATTGGTGGCGTTAATATAAAAGTGTACAGTCATCACGATGACATAATATTAATTGCTTGTAAAAAAAAATCTATATATTTGGTTGTGTACCGTTAATTTGATCACATGCTTGGGGAGCCCAGGACTTGGATAATCACTTTAGAATGGGGATCTCTCTATAAAAGGCGTTTGTAACACACACAAATACATTGATTGGACAGTCAAACTATCACTTAAATAGCAGCCAACCGTTGTCACTGTTGATATCCTATGTTACACAGTGATTCGTTTAAGTAATAGATCAAGTGGTTTATGAACTTTTCCGTGAAGGCAGCAGGGCTGGCTCCAGGCATAAGCGATCGCTTAGGGCCCCCGGTCGCTAGGGAACAGTCCAGGACACAACTTTGTGTCACACTGTTGCTAGGGAACAGTCCAGGACACAACTTTGTGTCTCACACTGTTGTGTGTTAGAATAGCAGAATAAACATGGTGCAAGTTCAAAAATGTAGTTGTGAATCAGCAGTTTTTCTCTAGGTTTTTTGTTGTTGTCAGTCACTGACAGTCACTCAATTAGCACATGTCAAGCTAACAATTCCTAGAATGCTAAGTTAGTCTAGCCAGTTATCTAAACGTGTAGTAATCATGGCTGAATACCGACCGGGCATGCAGGACACGTTCCCAGTGGCTCTGACCTCCAAGGGGCCCCCGTTGATTTTATTAGTCACTCTCAGATATCATTAACATGGCATAGGTTAATGGGAAAATGTGTAGAATTGCAGGACATTTTATCTACGCCCAATGGCAAAATGTGTAGATGCCAAATAGTGTCCCTCTGCCAAATAGTGTCCCCCTGCCAAATAGTGTCCCCCTGCCAAAAAAGTGCCCCCCCTCTGTGTCACAATGGGATTGGATGAGTTCTAGCTTCCGTTGCTAAGGCTGTTGCTAGAAAGTGTTCTAGCTCTATCATACTGGGCACATAATACTGTATGTGAGATACACAGATTAACTAAAAGCACTAGCACTGCAAACACTCAGAACAAAGAGAATAGCAGTGCCTGGACACTGCAGTCTCCCTCTTCACGTCCCCCTTCTGAGACTGGCTGCCTGTGAGAACAAGTGACAGGCAGAACCACCCACCCACACATCACCCACCTCCTCTGTATTCCACACACCAGAATTCAGTATTTCAGTCTGATTGCCATGTGAGTGTACAAAAAAAATCTGTGAAAATAAATGAATGACACAACTGTACCAAGAAAAGATCAGAGTTGATTATATTTAAATCTTAAATATTTCCAGGTTGGTTTTCACAGCTGTTTCACAAGGAGTTCATTGTTGTAAATATGTTGTTTTCAATATATCACAAACGGGTTCTACATATTGGTTATTGATTGGGTCACCTTAAAACTGTGTTTTGACATTTATCAAAATATCTTGTCAACATGACAGCAGGACAGCATCTATTTTCAACTTAAGTTTTAGCAATATAAATTGAACTTTCAATATGAATTTCCAATGGTATTGTACTTAAATCAGGTAAATACTGCTGAATGAGTCCTAAAACGTGCTGCGATTTATTTATTTTGATAAAATACCAGAAATCATCCAAAACAAGTTTGCCCATGCCTTCAGCTAGGTTGGCTCTGGTTCAGGGCATCTTGACCGATGACAGATAACCGATCATAGTGGAATTTGGAATTTGGAATTTGGAATTTTGGAACTTCAGAACTCATTGCATAGTAGAACCTCAAACAGTACTTTTCCAGTCTCCCTCTGCTTACTGTGGAGCAGCCAGCTTTTTGTTCCACCCTGGCACTAAGACACCTGCTCCAAAGAATTAACTAATCATGGTCCTAGGTCTGGACCTTGGTTATTTGAATCATCTGAAGCAGTTGGTTTAATAGTCTAACATTGTCTGTCCTGCTTTGCCTTCCTCTTACAGGAAACAGTCCCGCAGATACAGCGTCTCAACTTGGATCACTAAATATGTGAGTACAAAATAACATGTTCACTTGTATACCAGTGCCATTCAATACTGTACATGACTATTTTCAGCAGTTTGCTAACTCTTCATTAACATGTGAGAAGCATACTCAGCATGTTTTACTTACCAGTGCCATTCAATAGCTTATCTTGATCATTTTTATTTGTATTTATTTAACCTTTATTTAACTAGACTAAGTCAGTTAAGAACAAATTCTTATTTTACAATGACGGCCTACCACGGCCAAACCCTGACGACGCTGGGCCAATTGTGCGCCGCCCTATGGGACTCCCAATCACGGCCGGATGTGATACAGCCTGGATTCAAACCAGGGACTGTAGTGACGCCTCTTGCACGGAGATGCAGTGCCTCAGACCGCTGCGCCACTCGGGAGCCACGAACTGGCATATTATTATGCAACAGTGATTACTAACTCTGTGTCTCTCTCTCTCTCCCTCTCTGTCGCTCTCCTCTCTCCTCCCTTTGTCTCTCGCTATGTGTCTCTCTCTCTCTCCTTCTCTCCCTCTCGCTCTCTCCCTCTCTCTCCTTCTCTGTCGCTCTCCTCTCTCCTCCCTCTGTCTCTCGCTATGTGTCTGTCTCTCGCTCTGTGTCTCTCCCCCTCTCTCCTCTCTCTCATCTCTCTGTCTCTCCTCTCTGTGCCTCTCTCCCTCCGTGTGTTGTTCTCTAGGATTGGACTGAAGTACAGCATGTCTCTACCCATGGCTGCAGGGGCCTTGTTAGTGGGCATCCCCTACTCCATCTCTCTCGTAGCCCAGTGGATGTATGGCTGGCCTAACAAGCCGGGCTATAAAAAGTACATTGAGGCTCTGAAGCCAAGGTAATTTAACATTCCAGCACTACTATTATCTTCACTGTTATATTGTGTGTGTCCCCTGAATGACACCCTATCCCCTACATAGAGCACCAGAACCTTATGGGCCCTGGTCAAAAGTAGTGCACTATATAGGGAATAGGGTGCCATTTGGGACATACACATTGTTATGAGGTTCTGATTTGTATAGTCTCTTCCCACGCCATGAGTCTGGCAAGCAGGACTCATATTTATTTATCGGTTCTGAGGTGTGTGTGTGTGTGTGTGTGTGTGTGTGTGTGTGTGTGTGTGTGTGTGTGTGTGTGTGTGTGTGTGTGTGTGTGTGTGTGTGTGTGTGTGTGTGTGTGTGTGTGTCCTCTCCCCAGGCGGATATACTGTCTGACTAGAGCTGTGCTGGAGATGCTGAAATACTTCCAGTATGGAAAACTCTATTTCCAGTGGAAGTCCTGGTACAAGAATGTAGAAAACCACAAGCATTATGAAAAGGTAATGTAGAAACCCTAATCATTATGAAAAGGTAATGTAGAAAATCCAATCATTATGAAAAGGTAATGTAAAACCCCCAAGCATTATGAAAAGGTCATGTAGAAACCCCCCCAATCATTTTGAAAAGGTCATGTAGAACCCCCCCAATCATTATGAAAAGGTAATGTAGAAACCCCAATCATTATGAAAAGGTAATGTAGAAACCCAATCATTATGAAAAGGTAATGTAGGAACAACAATCATGAAAAGGTAATGTAGAAAACCACAATCATTATGAAAAGGTAATGTAGAACCCCCAACCACTATGAAAAGGTAATGTAGAACCCCAACCACTATGAAAAGGTAATGTAGAAACCACAATCATTATGAAAAGGTAATGTATAAAACATAAGCATTATGAAAAGGTAATGTAGAAAACATAAGCATTATGAAAAGGCAATGCAGAAAACCCCAAGCATTATGAAAAGGTAATGTAGTAAACCCAATCACCATGAAAGGGTAATGTAGCAAACCCCCAACCATTATGAAAAGGTAATGTAGAAACCCCCCATCATTATGAAAAGTTAATGTAGAAACCCCAATCATTATGAAAAGGTAATGTAGAAAACTCCAATCATTATGAAAAGGTAAGGTAGGAACCACAATCATTATGAAAAGGTAATGTAGGAAACCACAATCATTATGAAAAGGTAATGTAGAAACCACAATCATTATGAAAAGGTAATGTAGAAAACCCAAGCATTATGAAAAGGTAATGTAGAAAACTCCAATCATTATGAAAAGGTAAGGTAGGAACCACAATCATTATGAAAAGGTAATGTAGGAAACCACAATCATTATGAAAAGGCAATGTAGAAAACCACAATCATTATGAAAAGGTAATGCAGAAACTCCCAAGCATTATGAAAAGGTAATGTAGAAACCCAACCACTATGAAAAGGCAATGTAGAAAACCACAATCATTATGAAAAGGTAATGTAGAAAACCCCAATCACTATGAAAAGGTAATGTAGAAACCCCAACCACTATGAAAAGGTAATGTAGAAAACCCAATCACTATGAAAAGGTCATGTAGAAAACCCCAATCATTATGAAAGGTCATGTAGATTATGAAAAGGTAATGTAGAAACCCCAATCATTATGAAAAGGTCATGTAGAAAACCCCAATCATTATGAAAAGGCCACGTAGAAACCCCAATCATTATGAAAAGGTAACGTAGAAAACCCTAATCATTATGAAAAGGTAATGTAGAAAACCACAATCATTATGAAAAGGTAATGTAGAAAACCCTAATCATTATGAAAAGGTAAGTTTGTCCCAGTTTTCCAACATTGCTGGTCTTGGGCTGCTGTCTTTTCCATAGCCGTGGGGAGTAGGGTGCTGAAGCACAAACTGATCAATGGAAATAAAATAAATAAATATGTATACAGTCTCAGACAAAGGTTTGGACACACCTACTCATTCAAGGGTTTTTCTTATTTAAAAAAAAACTATTTTCTACATTATAGAATAATAGTAAAGACATCAAATCTATGACATAACACATATGGAATCATGTAGTAACCACATTTTTTTTTTAAACAAATTAAAATATATGTATTATTTGAGATTCTTCAAAGTAGCCACCCTTTACCTTGATGACAGCTTTGCACAAACGTGGCATTCTTTCTACATGATTCCATATGTGTTATTTCATAGTTTTGATGTCTTCACTATTATTCTACAATGTAGAAAACAGTAAAAATAAATAGGGTTGTCCAAACTTTTGTCTGGTACTGTATATTACTTAAAAAAATATATATAATATTAGTGAACTAGGCCTTTATTAGTCTTGTATGAGCGGAGGAAAATACTCATCATCACCCTGACTGTGTATAGCTGATTATTAGTGCATTTCTTTGAAATATTTTACAAAACCATTATGTACTGTACCTCATTATAAATGAATGTGAAAGCTCACTGCACGCGCTCTTCTCCTCCTCCTCCTCCTCCTCCTAAAGGGCATCACGTTTGGGCGTCGTAGCAACAAACTGGATCTGTATTATTCTCCCACGGTTGGCCAGCCAGGCCGTGGACCGGTGCCTGTGGTAGTGTTTATATACGGAGGAGCCTGGGGTTCAGGGGAGAGGTCCATATACTGTCTACTGGCCATGCAGATGGCTAAGGAGCTCAGCGCAACGGTGATCTGCCCCGACTATTGCACCTATCCAAAGGTAAGACTCCTCCACTACCATAAAAAAAACAGCTGCAGCAAACACACAAATATTCTTTAGAAAATGTACCTTTTACTAGTTTAATTTTGTATTTTTTATATATATATTTATTTTTGCATAGGGACAGATACAATAGACCAGAAAGATGCAGTCCCTGTTGTATTCAGTGAGCGAGCGTACACATTGCATTTGACTCTAATCTTCTCTCCAGGGTAATGTTTTGTGTATGGTTCAAGATATTGCGGACTGTCTCATTTGGGCGAGGGACAGCGGCCATAAATTCAACTTTGACAAAGTAAGTGTTAAATTTGCTAAATTGTAATTACTTCGCTACTATTGGCCTATTTATTGCCTTTACCTCCTTAACTCCATTTGCACACATTGTCTACAGATTTATCTATTGTGTTATTGACTGTATGTTTGTTTATTCCATGTGTAACTGTGTTGTTGTATGTGTCGAACTGCTTTGCTTTATCTTGGCCAGGTCGCAGTTGTAAATGAGAACTTGTTCTCAACTGGCCTACCTGGTTAAATAAAGGTGAAATAAATAAATTAATAAAAAAGTGATGCATACAGTGGTTGAAGTTCAGGTCTACAGTTATAACACATTGGTTGATATCATAGGGGCCAATCCTCACTTCCTCTAGATTATAATCCTCACTTCTTGATTATAATCCTCACTTCTTCTTGATTATAATCCTCACTTCTTCTTGATTATAATCCTCACTTCTTCTTGATTATAATCCTCACTTCTTCTAGATTATAATCCTCACTTCTTCTTGATTATAATCCTCACTTCTTCTTGATTATAATCCTCACTTCTTCTAGATTATAGTCCTCACTTCTTCTAGATTATTATCCTCACTTCTTCTAGATTATAATCCTCACTTCTACTTAATTATAATCCTCACTTCGATTTAATTATAATCCTCACTTCTTCTTAATTATAATCCTCACTTCTACTTAATTATAATCCTCACTTCTACTTAATTATAATCCTCACTTCTTCTTAATTATAATCCTCACTTCTACTTAATTATAATACTCACTTCTTCTTAATTATAATCCTCACTTCTTCTAGATTTTAATCCTCACTTCTACTAGATTATAATCCTCACTTCTACTTAATTATAATCCTCACTTCTTCTTGATTATAATTGTCACTTAGTCTTGCATTGATATCAATTGGATAATAAATGAAAAATGTGACTTTAGTGGAAGTTTTTGTATTCGCCCTTTACTGAAGACTGTTCATAAATGCAATGTTGATAGTAACGCCCCTGTGCTTGTTTTCTCTTTGTGCAGGATAACATTCTGTTAATAGTCCCTATATATGATTTATACAGGGGTTATAGATCATAAATACTACATTATTAGTTCATATATATGAATGTGTAGTAAGCACTTATAACACATTGGTTGATATTCACCCCCTGTGCTTGTTGTCTACGTGCAGAATAACATTGTGTTAGTCGTTCATAAACGGTTAATTGTTCGTTTATAAAGTGGGTAATAAACAGATAACAGGTATTGATATCCACTATGTTGTCTTTTCAGGATAACATTGTGTTAATCGGCCACTCTGCTGGGGCTCACCTAGCAGCTCTAACCGTGCTGTTCATGGTCGAGGGACGAGACGAGCTCTTTATAGAAGCCAAGAAGCAGACAGAGATCACCATGGCAATCAGAGGAGTTACAGGTCAATACGTGGTTTATAGTTACAGGTCAATATGTGGTTTATAGAGTTACAGGTCAATACGTGGTTTATAGAGTTACAGGTCAATACGTGGTTTATAGAGTTACAGGTCAATACGTGGTTTATAGTTACAGGTCAATATGTGGTTTATAGAGTTACAGGTCAATACGTGGTTTATAGAGTTACAGGTCAATACGTGGTTTATAGAGTTACAGGTCAATACGTGGTTTATAGAGTTACAGGCCAATACGTGGTTTATAGTTACAGGCCAATACGTGGTTTATAGTTACAGGTCAATACGTGGTTTATAGAGTTACAGGTCAATACGTGGTTTATAGAGTTACAGGTCAATACGTGGTTTATAAAGTTACAGGTCAATACGTGGTTTATAGAGTTACAGGTCAATAGGTGGTTTATAGAGTTACAGGTCAATACGTGGTTTATAGTTACAGGTCAATAAGTGGTTTATAGAGTTACAGGTCAAGACGTGGTTTATAGTTACAGGTCAATACGTGGTTTATAGAGTTACAGGTCAATACGTGGTTTATAGAGTTACAGGTCAATACGTGGTTTATAGAGTTACAGGTCAATACGTGGTTTATAGAGTTACAGGTCAATACGTGGTTTATAGAGTTACAGGTCAATAGGTGGTTTATAGAGTTACAGGTCAATAGGTGGTTTATAGAGTTACAGGTCAATAGGTGGTTTATACAGTTACAGGTCAATACGTGGTTTATAGTTACAGGTCAATACGTGGTTTATAGAGTTACAGGTCAATACGTGGTTTATAGAGTTACAGGTCAATACGTGGTTTATAGAGTTACAGGTCAATACGTGGTTTATAGAGTTACAGGTCAATAGGTGGTTTATAGAGTTACAGGTCAATAGGTGGTTTATAGAGTTACAGGTCAATAGGTGGTTTATACAGTTACAGGTCAATACGTGGTTTATAGAGTTACAGGTCAATACGTGGTTTATAGTTACAGGTCAATACGTGGTTTATAGAGTTACAGGTCAATACGTGGTTTATAGTTACAGGTCAATACGTGGTTTATAGAGTTACAGGTCAATACGTGGTTTATAGAGTTACAGGTCAATACGTGGTTTATAAAGTTACAGGTCAATACGTGGTTTATAGAGTTACAGGTCAATACGTGGTTTATAGAGTTACAGGTCAATACGTGGTTTATAAAGTTACAGGTCAATACGTGGTTTATAAAGTTACAGGTCAATACGTGGTTTATAGAGTTACAGGTCAATACGTGGTTTATAGAGTTACAGGTCAATACGTGGTTTATAGAGTTACAGGTCAATACGTGGTTTATAGAGTTACAGGTCAATACGTGGTTTATAGAGTTACAGGTCAATACGTGGTTTATAGAGTTACAGGTCAATACGTGGTTTATAGAGTTACAGGTCAATACGTGGTTTATAGAGTTACAGGTCAATGCGTGGTTTATAAAGTTACAGGTCAATACGTGGTTTATAGAGTTACAGGTCAATGCGTGGTTTATAAAGTTACAGGTCAATACGTGGTTTATAGTTACAGGTCAATAAGTGGTTTATAGAGTTACAGGTCAATAGGTGGTTTATAGAGTTACAGGTCAATAGGTGGTTTATAGAGTTACAGGTCAATAGGTGGTTTATAGAGTTACAGGTCAATACGTGGTTTATAGAGTTACAGGTCAATACGTGGTTTATAGAGTTACAGGTCAATACGTGGTTTATAGAGTTACAGGTCAATACGTGGTTTATAGAGTTACAGGTCAATACGTGGTTTATAGAGTTACAGGTCAATAGGTGGTTTATAGAGTTACAGGTCAATAGGTGGTTTATACAGTTACAGGTCAATAGGTGGTTTATACAGTTACAGGTCAATACGTGGTTTATAGAGTTACAGGTCAATACGTGGTTTATAGAGTTACAGGTCAATACGTGGTTTATAGAGTTACAGGTCAATACGTGGTTTATAGAGTTACAGGTCAATACGTGGTTTATAGAGTTACAGGTCAATACGTGGTTTATAGAGTTACAGGTCAATACGTGGTTTATAGAGTTACAGGTCAATACGTGGTTTATAGAGTTACAGGTCAATACGTGGTTTATACAGTTACAGGTCAATACGTGGTTTATAGAGTTACAGGTCAATACGTGGTTTATAGAGTTACAGGTCAATACGTGGTTTATAGAGTTACAGGTCAATACGTGGTTTATAGAGTTACAGGTCAATACGTGGTTTATAGAGTTACAGGTCAATACGTGGTTTATAGTTACAGGTCAATACGTGGTTTATAGTTACAGGTCAATACGTGGTTTATAGAGTTACAGGTCAATACGTGGTTTATAGAGTTACAGGTCAATACGTGGTTTATAGAGTTACAGGTCAATACGTGGTTTATAGAGTTACAGGTCAATACGTGGTTTATAGAGTTACAGGTCAATGCGTGGTTTATAAAGTTACAGGTCAATACGTGGTTTATAGAGTTACAGGTCAATGCGTGGTTTATAGAGTTACAGGTCAATACGTGGTTTATAGTTACAGGTCAATAAGTGGTTTATAGAGTTACAGGTCAATACGTGGTTTATAGAGTTACAGGTCAATAGGTGGTTTATAGAGTTACAGGTCAATACGTGGTTTATAGAGTTACAGGTCAATACGTGGTTTATAGTTACAGGTCAATACGTGGTTTATAGTTACAGGTCAATACGTGGTTTATAGTTACAGGTCAATACGTGGTTTATAGTTACAGGTCAATACGTGGTTTATAGTTACAGGTCAATACGTGGTTTATAGAGTTACAGGTCAATACGTGGTTTATAGAGTTACAGGTCAATACGTGGTTTATAGTTACAGGTCAATACGTGGTTTATAGTTACAGGTCAATACGTGGTTTATAGAGTTACAGGTCAATACGTGGTTTATAGTTACAGGTCAATACGTGGTTTATAGAGTTACAGGTCAATACGTGGTTTATAGAGTTACAGGTCAATACGTGGTTTATAGTTACAGGTCAATACGTGGTTTATAGTTACAGGTCAATACGTGGTTTATAGAGTTACAGGTCAATACGTGGTTTATAGTTACAGGTCAATACGTGGTTTATAGTTACAGGTCAATACGTGGTTTATAGAGTTACAGGTCAATACGTGGTTTATAGAGTTACAGGTCAATAGGTGGTTTATAGAGTTACAGGTCAATACGTGGTTTATAGAGTTACAGGTCAATACGTGGTTTATAGTTACAGGTCAATACGTGGTTTATAGTTACAGGTCAATACGTGGTTTATAGTTACAGGTCAATACGTGGTTTATAGTTACAGGTCAATACATGGTTTATAGAGTTACAGGTCAATACGTGGTTTATAGAGTTACAGGTCAATACGTGGTTTATAGTTACAGGTCAATACGTGGTTTATAGTTACAGGTCAATACGTGGTTTATAGAGTTACAGGTCAATACGTGGTTTATAGAGTTACAGGTCAATACGTGGTTTATAGTTACAGGTCAATACGTGGTTTATAGAGTTACAGGTCAATACGTGGTTTATAGAGTTACAGGTCAATACGTGGTTTATAGAGTTACAGGTCAATACGTGGTTTATAGAGTTACAGGTCAATACGTGGTTTATAGATATTGTCTTCGACAATCAGACAGCTCAACATTTGTCTCCGCATTGATTAGAGTTTCTTGTCCTTAAGCTCAGGCTTTATTCCATGATCAAATGAAAACCAGGAAGTTGTGTTGTATTACATTGAATTTAGATTTAAGAAAAAAGTTCCTTCGAATATCTTGATTTTTTTCCCCCCCATCTCCGACATGGTTCTCTGTTCAGGTTTGAGTGGAGTGTACAACATCGTGGACCACTACGAACATGAACAGATGAGAGCTGTGGAGTATGTCTCTACGATGCACAAAGCCATGAACGGAGTGGAGAACTTCCCTTATTACTCACCAACACACCTACTGAAGAAATTCAGCGAGGCACAACTGAAAAGGTAGGACGAAGATGCTGCAATACTATACAGACATTGACGATAAAACCGATACGGTAGCTAAGGTTTCCGACGATCCTAACCCAATAAATACACAGGACAAGAACAAATAGGTGAACGCCAACCCAGGAAATATGATTTATTATTAGATTTTGTTGTTGTTGTTGCATTGGATTGATTGATTTGAGAGAAATAACTGGTTGTCTTTCATTCCTGTTCAGTTCTACAGGGCTAGTCTGGTAGTCAGCACCTCTACTACTATTCTGTGTGTGCGTCAACTACCAACTCATAATTTGTTCAATTCTACAGAGTGCCACCTTTCTGCTTACTCCACGGGACCACCGACATCATAGTTCCGGTGGAATCTTCCCAGAGGTTCTCTGAGCTGCTCACGTCCCTGTCAATCAAGGTGTCCCTGTACCTCATGCCTAAAATGGACCACACAGAGATAGTCACCGATCTCATGGCGACAGACAGGCACTTCTACAAAACAGTGTACAGCTGCATCAAACAGGAGTACAGCAAGTTCATAGGCCAGGTCTGTGACTGCTGAACGAAACGACTAACACAATACATTATTCATTCATGATGTGCCGTAATTCCTCTTGTTTACATATTTTTTTCTTCTTCAGTTAATTATTATTATGATACCTCGAATTTACAGGATTTAGACTTTTCGACAAAAACAAAAAAATAGTTTTAACTCTCTGTTTTAATCTCCATGATGCTTTCTCTGGTGTGTGTTTCATAATGGTTCCATGATTGTAAACAGACTGAATGATATTTTAATCCAATAATTCCTCGTCTTTTTACACATCAGATTATTTTTCAGAGCGGATATGATTGGTCAAAAGATTAGCCGGTAGAAAGATCTGAATTGGTCTCTCTGTCTAAACAAAGCCCATATGTGTGTCAGAACTCAAATGCACACGCCAAATAATCGTGCCAGAGTTTTTTCACCTTTGGAACTATCCCATTGGTTCCATTGTTGCCAGGCCAACTAAATCAAGTATTGGATATGTATTTGACCAAGTCTGGTGCGTACAGAACACTGTATGAGATATCCCAAGGTCCAATATATTCACTCTGCTTCTGCCTCTGCATTGTTTGTTCATTGAGGGTTTGAGGCTGGGTATCTGTAAAAGCACTTTGTGACAACTGCTGATGTAAAAAGAAAAAAGGGCTTTATAAAAACACATTTGATTGATTTATTGATCCAGTAACAACCTTTATATAGCAATAGTGTCAGTGTTAACTCCCACTCCGACAGAGTAATATGGGCTAGTATGCAGCAAAGCATTGACAACATTCCCGTGTGGATTAAGACGCCACATCCTAAATTGCACCCTATTCCCTACATAGTGCACTACTTTTGACTAGAGCCCTATGGCACCCTATTCCGTACATAGTGCACTACTTTTGACCAGAGCCCTATGGACAGTGCACTATATAGGGAAAAGGGTAGCATTTGGGACAGACTCCAAACAGTGGTAGCAGATCTGTTGTAAACGTTCTACTGATAATCTGTTGCGTTAATATGGTCAACCAGGGTACATTAGATTTTCTGTTTATTTAATGTTTTAACAACTACATACTACATCTGATGAAATGTAATCATTACATTACTCTTATTTTGCATTTTGAATATCTGCTCTTAAAAGTTATGTATTGATTTATTTAATAAAAGTCTTAAATTTTGTCTTAAAAAAAAAAAAAAAAAAATGAAATACCCAGATGCACAAAAACTTGTCTGACCTTGTTGAGTATGTTGAGTACCTTGTTGAGTACTGAACCAAATGAACCTAAGCATGAACCACAAGACTCTTTGGTATCTTAAAATCAAATTAAAGTTTATTGGTTGCGTACAGAGATTTGCAGATGATATTGCAGGTGCAGTGAAATCCTTGTGTTTCTAGCTCCAACTGTGCAGTAATACCTGGCTAAATGCTTGTGGTTCTAGCTCCAACAGTGCAGTAATACCTGGCTAAATGCTTGTGTTTCTAGCTCCAACTGTGCAGTAATACCTGGCTAAATGCTTGTGGTTCTAGCTCCAACAGTGCAGTAATACCTGGCTAAATGCTTGTGTTTCTAGCTCCAACAGTGCAGTGATACCTGGCTAAATGCTTGTGTTTCTAGCTCCAACAGTGCAGTGATACCTGGCTAAATGCTTGTGTTTCTAGCTCCAACAGTGCAGTGATACCTGGCTAAATGCTTGTGGTTCTAGCTCCAACAGTGCAGTGATACCTGGCTAAATGCTTGTGTTTCTAGCTCCAACAGTGCAGTGATACCTGGCTAAATGCTTGTGTTTCTAGCTCCAACAGTGCAGTGATACCTGGCTAAATGCTTGTGTTTCTAGCTCCAACAGTGCAGTGATACCTGGCTAAATGCTTGTGTTTCTAGCTCCAACAGTGCAGTGATACCTGGCTAAATGCTTGTGTTTCTAGCTCCAACAGTGCAGTGATACCTGGCTTAATGCTTGTGTTTCTAGCTCCAACAGTGCAGTGGCCAAACACGACTCCAACACCATCATTAAGTTTGCTGACCACCGACAGTGATGAGACAGCCTATAGGGAGGTCAGAGAACTGGCAGTGTGGTGCAAGGACAACAACCTCTCCCTCAACGTGAGCAAGACAAAGGAGCTGATCGTGGACTACAGGAAAAGGCGGGCCGAACAGGCCCCCATTAACATCGACGGGGCTGTAGTGGAACGGGTCGAGAGTTTCAAGTTCCTTGGTGTCCACATCACCAACGAACTATCATGGTCCAAACACACCAAGACAGTTGTGAAGAGGGCACGAAAAAACCTTTTCCCCCTCAGGAGACTGAAAAGATTTGGCATGGGTCCCCAGATCCTCAAAAGGTTCTACAGCTGCACCATCGAGAGCATCCTGACTGGTTGCATCACCGCCTGGTATGGCAAGCAACCACTCGACATCTGACCGCAAGGCGCTACAGAGGGTAGTGCAAACGGCCCAGTACATCACTGGTGCCAAGCTCCCTGCCATCCAGGACCTATATAATAGGCGGTGTCAGAGGAAAGCCCAAACATTGTCAGAGACTCCAGAGACTTTTGTACACTGCTGCTACTTGCTGTTTGTTTGTTACCTATGCAGAGTCACTTCGCCCGCACCTACATGTACAGATTACATCAACTAGCCTGTACCCCCGCACACTGACTCGGTACCGGTGCCCCCTGTATATAGCCTCGTTATTCTTATTGTGTTACTTTTTATTATGACTTTTTATTTTAGTCTACTTGGTAAATATTTTCTTCTTCCTGAACTGCACTGTTGGTTAAGGGCTTGTAAGTAAGCATTTCACGGTAAAGTCTACACTTGTTGTATTTCGGCGCATGTGACAAGTAAAGCTTGATTTGATACCTAGCTAAATGCTTGTGTTCCTAGCTCCAACAGTAATACCTGGCTAAATGCTTGTGTTCCTAGCTCCAACAGTGCAGTAATACCTAGCTAAATGCTTGTGTTCCTAGCTCCAACAGTAATACCTGGCTAAATGCTTGTGTTCCTAGCTCCAACAGTAATACCTAGCTAAATGCTTGTGTTCCTAGCTCCAACAGTGCAGTAATACCTAGCTAAATGCTTGTGTTCCTAGCTCCAACAGTAATACCTGGCTAAATGCTTGTGTTCCTAGCTCCAACAGTAATACCTAGCTAAATGCTTGTGTTCCTAGCTCCAACAGTGCAGTAATACCTGGCTAAATGCTTGTGTTCCTAGCTCCAACAGTAATACCTAACTAAATGCTTGTGTTTCTAGCTCCAACAGTGCAGTAATACCTAACTAAATGCTTGTGTTCCTAGCTCCAACAGTAATACCTAGCTAAATGCTTGTGTTTCTAGCTCCAACAGTAATACCTAACTAAATGCTTGTGTTCCTAGCTCCAACAGTACAGTAATACCTAGCTAAATGCTTGTGTTCCTAGCTCCAACAGTAATACCTAGCTAAATGCTTGTGTTCCTAGCTCCAACAGTAATACCTAACTAAATGCTTGTGTTTCTAGCTCCAACAGTGCAGTAATACCTAACTAAATGCTTGTGTTCCTAGCTCCAACAGTAATACCTAGCTAAATGCTTGTGTTTCTAGCTCCAACAGTAATACCTAACTAAATGCTTGTGTTCCTAGCTCCAACAGTGCAGTAATACCTAACTAAATGCTTGTGGTTCTAGCTCCAACAGTAATACCTAGCTAAATGCTTGTGTTCCTAGCTCCAACAGTAATACCTAACTAAATGCTTGTGCTCCTAGCTCCAACAGTAATACCTAGCTAAATGCTTGTGTTTCTAGCTCCAACAGTAATACCTAGCTAAATGCTTGTGTTCCTAGCTCCAACAGTAATACCAAGCTAAATGCTTGTGTTCCTAGCTCCAACAGTAATACCTGGCTAAATGCTTGTTCTTAGCTCCAACAGTAATACCTAGCTAAATCCTTGTGTTTCTAGCTCCAACAGTAATACCTGGCTAAATGCTTGTGTTTCTAGCTCCAACAGTGCAGTAATACCTAGCTAAATGCTTGTGTTTCTAGCTCCAACAGTAATACCTGGCTAAATGCTTGTGTTTCTAGCTCCAACAGTGCAGTAATACCTAGCTAAATGCTTGTGTTTCTAGCTCCAACAGTGCAGTGATGACTAGCTAAATGCTTGTGTTTCTAGCTCCAACAGTGCAGTGATGACTAGCTAAATGCTTGTGTTTCTAGCTCCAACAGTGCAGTGATACCTAGCTAAATGCTTGTGTTTCTAGCTCCAACAGTGCAGTGATGCCTAGCTAAATGCTTGTGTTTCTAGCTCCAACAGTGCAGTGATGCCTAGCAATAATAAAAAATAAAAAACAATACACGCATAACCCCCCAGCAAAAAAAGAAAAACATATGAGAACGAGCAACGTCAGAGAAAGGAATATATATATATATATATACGGTCAACTGGGTTAATTTTCAGCAACCTTAACATGTGTAAATATTTGTATGAACATAATAAGATTCAACAACTGAGACATAAACTGAACAAGTACCACAGACATGTAACTAACAGAAATGGATTAATGTGTCCCTGAACAAAGGGGGGGGGGGGGATCAAAATCAAAAGTAACAGTCAGTATCTGGTGTGGCCACCAGCTGCATTAAGTACTGCAGTGCATCTCCTCATGGACTGCACCAGATTTGCCAGTTCTTGCTGTGAGATGTTACCACACTCTTCCACCAAGGCACCTGCAAGTTCCCGGACATTTCTGGGCCCTAGCCCTAGTCAGTTAAGAACAAATTCTTATTTTACAATGACGGCCTAGGAACAGTGGGTTAACTGCCTTGTTCAGGGGTAGAATGACAGATTTTTACCTTGTCAGCTCAGGGATTCAACCTTTCGGTTACTAGTCCAACGCTCTAACCACTAGGCCACCCTGCCGCCCCTTAACTAAAAGAGACATAAAAACAAATAAATTAAAGTTGTCAGGCTATGTGCTTTAGCCCTGACTATATCCTTGGAAATAGAGGAGCCTTCATAGATACAACGATTCAGTAGTCTTTTTCTGTTGTCACATCTTGATGTTACACAACTGATGTATGTGATGATGACAATACTGGTGTAATCTCATCTAACCCATTTCCTTCTGGGGCTTTTTTTGGTATTTTTATTTGATTTAGCCAATGACGCTGCTGAAAGGTAACACTTCCCTATTTGTGTTTGTCAATCAGGCTGTGCACATAGATTTATAGGGCTGGTCACTATTATGGTCATAAAAGGGGTGGCAGGTAGCCTAGTGGTTAGAGCGTTGGACTGGTAAGCGAAAGGTTGCAAGATCGAATCCCCGAGCTGACAAGGTAAAAAATCTGTCGTTCTGCCCCCTGAACAAGGCAGTTTAAGGCCGTCATTGAAAATAAGAATTTGTTCTTAACTGACTTGCATAGTTAAATAAAAGGTAAAATATAATAATAATAATAAGTTAATGCAGGCTCATCCCCCATAAACACCAGTATCTTGGTGTCAGATGACCTGCCATGGAAGTTCATTATGCACGTAATGTCGGTATATAATCTACTAATCCACTCACTGTGGATGACATGTTTTTAAAACACACATAAAAAAAGAAAACTATTCTATTCTATGCTGCTATGTTGGCTGGGAAAGCTGGGAAAGCCAATCACACTCCAATTTGCTTACCGCCCCAATAGGTCCACAGACGACGCAATCGCAACCACATTGCACACTGCCCTAACCCATCTGGACAAGAGGAATACCTATGTGAGAATGCTGTTCATCGACTACAGCTCAGCATTTAACACCATAGTACCCTCCAAACTCGTCATCAAGCTCGAGACCCTGGGTCTCGACCCCGCCCTGTGCAACTGGGTCCTGGACTTCCTGACGGGCCGCCCCCCAGGTGGTGAGAGTAGGTAACAACATCTCCACCCCGCTGATCCTCAACACTGGGGCCCCACAAGGGTGCGTTCTGAGCCCTCTCCTGTACTCCCTGTTCACCCACGACTGCGTGGCCATGCACGCCTCCAACTCAATCATCAAGTTTGGGAACGACACTACAGTGGTAGGCTTGATTACCAACAACAACGAGACGGCCTACAGGGAGGAGGTGAGGGCCCTCGGAGTGTGGTGTCAGGAAAATAACCTCACACTCAACGTCAACAAAACAAAGGAGATGATTGTGGACTTCAGGAAACAGCAGAGGGAGCACCCCCCTATCCACATCGATGGGACAGTAGTGGAGAGGGTAGTAAGTTTTAAGTTCCTCGGCGTACACATCACGGACAAACTGAATTGGTCCACCCACACAGACAGCGTTGTGAAGAAGGCGCAGCAGCGCCTCTTCAACCTCAGGAGGCTGAAGAAATTCGGCTTGTCACCAAAAGCACTCACAAACTTCTACAGATGCACAATCGAGAGCATCCTGTCGGGCTGTATCACCGCCTGGTACGGCAACTGCTCCGCCCACAACCGTAAGGCTCTCCAGAGGGAAGTGAGGTCTGCACAACGCATCACTGGGGGCAAACTACCTGCCCTCCAGGACACCTACACCACCGATGTCACAGGAAGGCCATAAAGATCATCAAGGACAACAACCACCCGAGCCACTGCCTGTTCACCACGCTATCATCCAGAAGGCGAGGTCAGTACAGGTGCATCAAAGCAGGGACCGAGAGACTGAAAAACAGCTTCTATCTCAAGGCCATCAGACTGTTAAACAGCCACCACTAACATCGAGTGGCTGCTGCCAAGATACTGACTCAACTCCAGCTCACTTTAATAATGGAAATTGATGGAAATTGATCAAAATGATCACTAGCCACTTTAAACAATGCCACTTAATATAATGTATATGTATATACTGTACTCTATATCATCTACTGCATCTTGCCATCTTTATGTAATACATGTATCACTAGCCACTTTAAACTATGCACTTTTATGTTTACATACCCTACATTACTCATCTCATATGTATATACTGTACTCGATACCATCTACTGCATCTTGCCTATGCCGTTCTGTACCATCACTCATTCATATATCTTTATGTACATATTCTTTATCCCTTTACACTAGTGTGTATAAAGTAGTAGTTGTGGAATTGTTAGGTTAGATTACTCGTTGGTTATTACTGCATTGTCGGAACTAGAAGCACAAGCATTTCGCTACACTCGCATTAACATCTGCTAACCATGTGTATGTGACAAATAACATTTGATTTGATTTGATTTGAAGTGACTCGCATCTTCTTTGTATGTCTTCTCACATTCAACCACCAGGTGGGAGTATTCGCCTTGGATTTGACCAGGATAGCTGTGATTTTGCCAGGCAGGAGGAATAAGTAAAGTTGGGTTGCAGGAGGGCTTGGGACAAAGGAATGTGTAGTATCGGTGAAAGAAGCGGTACCCTGGTATGTGTCCGGTGCGAGAGAGGCAGGTTGAGGTTGCCACGGTCAGAGTTGTACAGTAGGTGTCATATGCTGAGGCAGTGAAGAAAGTGGAGGAAGATGGGTGAAGGACTTTTACCAGTACAGTGTACATTGCAGTGGCGGTCACTGCTATTTATGATGAGGGAAGATTAATGTTTTTTTTTCCATGAGCACAGCCTTATTTCTATTACAGCATATTGGATGACTGTCATTCATATTCCATTCACCCAGTTCAATGTAACATCGATAGGTTTAGGCTACTACATGATACTAGAATTGTCCCTATACCCATCATGAGGTTGCTACAACCTAGCCTATGAATGAAAGTTTACAACGTAGGTGCACGCACACAGGTCGAGAGAAAATGTTAAGGTAATAGACAGTGACACATTCAATACTGCCTTGCACACTCTTGCCTGCATCTAGCTGATCTAGGGTGTAATAATTAGTCCAACAGTTGCAAACGAGAGTTTCTTTTGAACAAATTCAGGTATGTTAATCCCCGTTTTGTTCTATTTGCTTCCGTTTAAGAAACGTTTCTCAACAGAATCTGCGAAATGAATACACCCCTGATCACGCGAAAACACAGTTCACTTTCACAGCAGCCAAGTTGTATTCCTTCTCGCATCTATGCGCTCTCCTCTTCTCACCTTTTCCCTTCATTTGTGGACTTCAATGAACAACACATCAGCTGCATGTGACCAGGAGAAAAAACATTTCCAAGCCAGACCGTTACACACAGCCTACATCGTTGTCACCATATTAGATAAAGTAACGTCATAGTCAACATAGCTAATAGAACTAATGTGTTAGTAAACCCACTACAATCATGCAGTAACATTACAGTGTATAGTCAGTAAGCAGTTTAGCAGTTACACCGGGCTTCCCCGGTGGCAATAAATTAGTCAAACCAAAAACTTACCTTGATTTGGAAGAGTTCCAGTGTTGGGTTGTCATATCCAGCTAGCTAACATAGCATCCCTCTGTTTGAGTAGGCTAAACTAGCTAGCTAAGTTAATGAAACTGAGAAAAAAAATGACACTATCGCTTCTCCTTCATTTTTTAAGCAATGTATATGTTCAAAACTGTTCAACTATTGTCTTTCTCTCTCTTTGAGTGAACTACTCACCACATTTTAGGCACTGCAGTGCTAGCTAGCTGTAGCTTATGCTTTCAGTACTAGATTCATTCTCTGATCCTTTGATTGGGTGGACAACATGTCAGTTAACGCTGCAAGAGCTCTGATAGGTTGGAGGACGTCCTCCGGAAGTTGTCATAATTACTGTGTAAGTCTATGGAAGGGGATGAGAACCATGAGCCTCCTAGGTTTTGAATTGAAGTCAAAGTACCCAGAGGAGGCCGGAAACTAGCTGTTCTCCGGTTACACCATGGTGCTACCCTACAGAGTGCTGTTGAGTCTACTGTAGACCTTCATTGCAAAACAGTTTGTTTTAGTCAAATTAGTTGGTGAAGTGTTAATATATTTAGTATAGTTTTATCTAAAAAGGAAACTTTTTAAATGTTTTAACATGGTCCTCCCCTTCCTCTGAGGAGTCTCCACTGGTTCATTGCCATGTTATCAACTGTACAGCAGGAATGGTACGTAAGTCACAGAAAATAGGTATTGTGGTGGCAGCTGCAGAGAAGTACTTCAAAATAGTGGAATGGGGTGGTGGGGGGTTTGTAGAGTAATATTTTCCTTTTCCCATTTTTGTACAACAAAGTATGGATTTATACTCCAGTCCAGTTGGTGGCCGTAATGCACCATTATTATTGGATCCCAACTGTGTTAAACCCCATTGAAGAAGAATTAACTTAGGAACCAATGATATATATATATAAAATAAACCCCTTGTTCGCTGATGCTATGTATTGGCCATTATGAGACTTTGAAGCTACCAGTCGGCCATATTGGCTCTCCCCAGTAGGAGCAGTCCTCCATATGAATGAATGGAATTCTACAGTATTTCAGTTAAAATGTTTCAAGAACACAATTACATGTACTTAAGTATTTTGTTACTGTAGTGGGGACAGTAACATTAGTACTATCTACTTTGTATATTTTTTTAAATTTTAACTCACATAATATAATTTAGAAGTATGAATTAAGGTGTCTGTAATATAATAAACGTGTCAAAAACGAATGTAGAAAATAATGCATCCAAAATGTTGTATACAATTGAGGAGTGCCAAGATGGCTGAGCGGTGGCTTCAATACAGCGCCCCCTGTCAGTCATCCAGGGTTATACACAGCATTGGTTGGGAAGAGTAGAGACGGAGGAGGTTGTGTTGTTTGGATGTTGAGCAGGATTAAAGATGGCTACCAGCAGAAGAAGCAGGATCTATAGCCACTTTGGGATTATGGCAGCATTGGTTCTATTTGGATAAAAAAAAAAGAGGGCCAGGACAGCGTTATATTGATACTATTGCATATTTATCCTCTATATTTTGCCTGGAGTATTCCAATATAAACCCACGTTTACTGGTAAGTTGACGACCGATACCAAATACATTTCTACGTTAGCTCATAAAAACCTAACCTCTAGCTAGCTTAAATGCTAGGTCGGAATCATCAAATCAAATGCTGGTTTGTGGGTTTGCGCTAGCTAACGAGCGAGATAAAAAAAATTCCCGACCGGCCAACACACTTTTTGTAACTATCCGCATTCGTTCTTATTTCTTTTATGAAAAGATGGGTGGGGGAAATAGAAGAACCCAACATTTCTCCACACTTTTCAATTTTGTTTTAAGATTTGAATAAACCATCTAGCTTTTTTTTAATACAACCACTTGCTTTCCGACGACTGCATTGTGGTTGTGAATATACTACGTTAGCAAAATAGACCTAGCTAGCTAGTTAACTAGAGGTTTAGCAAGCTAACTAACTAGCTAATGTTGTGTTGACAATCAGCTAACCTTTTTTTGACATTAGACAAGACGGAAGAAGAATAAGCATTGCACTGACAGTCTGAATTATGTAAAGCTTGACAATTGCAACCCATACGTGTGTGTGTGATATAGCTAGCTACCAACCATGACATAGGATGGCCCAATACACTAAAGGAGCCTAACGTTACTCCTTTATATAGTCCAAGGACCTTAACGTGTTCTGTTTAGAGGCGGATTGGCCCCGGCAGACAAATACTCCCATCTAATCGTACATCGATTATACAACTATTTTTTTTTTAAAGTGGCAAATGTACGGTTCTAGAAACATAAAGCCCTTTATACTTTCATATCACTAGCTAGTGATGTTAGTTTGATACCGGACCTCCGAGGCATTGCGTCGAAATCAGAAAGCAGTTCACTTGGAAGCAGTGTGCTGATGCATGTATGAATTTATCTGAAGGACGTCATCAATGACGTCCGATGCTTCGTTTGATCCCACTGAATTTCGCCGTGGTTCAGGTGCCTTCTTCGATTCCAAGCAGCTTTCAAACACAAGATCTCTAACTGAACATCTTACTTACAAATATAGTTAGGATTTTGTACAGAAAGTTTAACCTGATCTGTAGTTTAGCAGGTAGAGTAGGGAATTATTTGGAACAGTCAAATTCGTGAGGGTATGAGGTCGATTCCAGTTGAAGACACTATTTAGTGCAGAAAGTGTGGTTAATTTTCTGTTTAAATAATTTGTTTTATTTGGTATAGTATACGCTTCTGTCTTAAGCAGCCTATATAATGCCATAGATTTTGTTTTTGAAAAATAGTAGCCTAAACTTGAAGGCATAAAGGGGAAGCATGATGCGAACCTGGTGTTTCAACTGATTATAGGCTACTAAAGCCAATGACTTACCGCTGCACCACAGAGTTTTGAAGAAAACACTGGGGTAAAAAAAAATATATTTATTGCTGACCAGCAGATGTCACTAGTGTGCATTATGAACAGATAATGAAGCTTTGAGTAATTAACTGTTTTTCGTGAAAGAGCAGAAGCCTTCAGAAAGCCTTGGTTTCCCGTCACTACATATCACATAAAAAAACATTTTCACAGATGCAAAATATACACGTACTGAACGCTGTTTTAACGCAGTTGCAGCCGACAGTATTTTTCAGTGGAAACATGTTTGTGACGTCCGTCTTCCGTTTACACACAAGTATTAGGAGACGCAGATGGCTAATTTAGCACAGGTAGTCTATTTGTCTTCCGTCTGTTTTCTTTAAACAAGCGCTGTTACATGGAAATATGGCCGTTATGGGTAGTTAGGCTTCTATGAATGAGGTAGTGTGCAGCTAACTAGCTATATGCCGGTCAGATAGCTTGCTGGTTATGGGTAACTAGCTAGCTATATGCCAGTCAGATAGCTCGCTGGTTATGGGTAACTAGCTAGCTATATGCCGGTCAGATAGCATGCTGGTTATGGGTAGTTAGCTAGCCATATGCCAGTCAGATAGCTCGCTGGTTATGGGTAGTTAGGCCGTTATGGGTAGCCGTTTAGCTTCTATGAATGAGGTAGTGTGTAGCTAACTAGCTATATGCCGGTCAGATAGCTTGCTGGTTATGGGTAACTAGCTAGCCATATGCCGGTCAGATAGCTCGCTGGTTATGGGTAGTTAGATAGCTTGCTGGTTATGGGTAGCTAGCTAGCCATATGCCGGTCAGATAGCTTGCTGGTTATGGGTAGCTAGCTAGCCATATGCCGGTCAGATAGCTCGCTGGTTATGGGTAGTTAGCTAGCCATATGCCGGTCAGATAGCTTGATGGTTATGGGTAGCTAGCTAGCTATATGCCGGTCAGATAGCTCGCTGGTTATGGGTAGCTAGCTAGCTATATGCCGGTCAGATAGCTCGCTGGTTATGGGTAGCTAGCTAGCTATATGCCGGTCAGATAGCTCGCTGGTTATGGGTAGCTAGCTAGCTATATGCCGGTCAGATAGCTCGCTGGTTATGGGTAGCTAGCTAGCTATATGCCGGTCAGATAGCTCGCTGGTTATGGGTAGCTAGCTAGCTATATGCCGTCAGATAGCTCGCTGGTTATGGGTAGCTAGCTAGCTATATGCCGGTCAGATAGCTCGCTGGTTATGGGTAGCTAGCTAGCTATATGCCGGTCAGATAGCTCGCTGGTTATGGGTAGCTAGCTAGCTATATGCCGGTCAGATAGCTCGCTGGTTATGGATCGCTAGCTAGCTATATGCCGGTCAGATAGCTCGCTGGTTATGGATCGCTAGCTAGCTATATGCCGGTCAGATAGCTCGCTGGTTATGGATCGCTAGCTAGCTATATGCCGGTCAGATAGCTCGCTGGTTATGGATCGCTAGCTAGCTATATGCCGGTCAGATAGCTCGCTGGTTATGGATCGCTAGCTAGCTATATGCCGGTCAGATAGCTCGCTGGTTATGGATCGCTAGCTAGCTATATGCCGGTCAGATAGCTCGCTGGTTATGGATCGCTAGCTAGCTATATGCCGGTCAGATAGCTCGCTGGTTATGGATCGCTAGCTAGCTATATGCCGGTCAGATAGCTCGCTGGTTATGGATCGCTAGCTAGCTATATGCCGGTCAGATAGCTCGCTGGTTATGGATCGCTAGCTAGCTATATGCCGGTCAGATAGCTCGCTGGTTATGGATCGCTAGCTAGCTATATGCCGGTCAGATAGCTCGCTGGTTATGGATCGCTAGCTAGCTATATGCCGGTCAGATAGCTCGCTGGTTATGGATCGCTAGCTAGCTTACTAGCTTGTAGTTGTTTTGATTTATTGCATTACTTGCATTATTTGTCTAAACTCTGATTTGCTATGTTACTTCAACTCATGTGCACTGTCCCCTGAACTGCAAACCCCCAAAAGTGAATCTGAGTTTAGCGAAGGTGGTGATGCATGCCATTGTTCATGGCGACACACCTGGCAAGCTTCTGTAGTGCTCTATATTTTTTCAATCCCCCCCCCCCCAATATATTTCACTGAATCCACCCATGCAAACATCACAATCGTCTGATTGCAATAGTCACTTAGCTAGCTAGCGATACTTAAAGTAAACAAACATTGGTGGATTGGAGTAAGTCAAGTCAATTGTCCCCACCCCCCCAAAAACACAATTTTTGCATCATTACAAAGTAAAATGCATTATTATGTTATTTACCATAAAGAATTAGACAAAAATGTAGGCTACTCTGCTTATTTGCTTCTTTGCATATTCAAGCACATCTCAAAATACAACACTGCCCCTTTAAGGCTCTCCTGGAGGATGATTGGCCACCCTTGGTAGCCTATAAAATATTGCACCATTACAATTACAACCAAATACTTTTTATGACTCTTATAAAATAATTCCATCCAGAGCTCTAAATTACGGGTGTCCCGTCATCCCTGGGACGATAAATATGTATACGGTTGAAAACAGACTGGGACAGTTCCAGTACAACAGATCCAAAATTCATACAACCACTGCACATTACATATATATATATATATTTTAAAGCAATGAGGCTGATGCAACAGATCAGATCGTTTTAGCTTTAAAATGTTAATCAAGTTAAATGTCTTAATATTATAAGCTCAAAAATGCGCACATAGCTGTAGGAAAATGTTCCAAAATGCAATTTGCGGGAAAACATAGTCCTCAAAAGTGCACCGCCAAGCAGTTTCGTATGACAGATTAAAATATCTGTTTGAAATTGAGAGGACGGATCTCCCGAGTGGCGCAGTGGTCTAATGCAGTGCTTGAGGCGTCACTACATACCAGGGTTCGATCCCAGGCTGTGTCACAACCGGCCGTGACCAGGAGTCCCATAGGGTGGCTCACAATTGGCCCAGCGTTGTCTGGGTTAGGGGAAGGTGTGGCCGGGAGCCTTTACTTGGCTCATCGCGCTCTAGTGTCCCCTTGTGGCGGGAGACTAGGATTATGCATTTGGCTGCTGGATAATAAAATAACATTGATTTGAAAACCAATAGAACATGACAACATGGTTTCAATGGCATTAAGTGTTTATAAAATAATTCCCTATAACATTTCTATTGTCGTATTTTAGCTAGGGTTGGCTATGGTTGGCTAGGCTAGGGTTGGCTAGGTTACTTTGAATCAAGGCAAAATTACAAAATGTCCAAGTTTGAAACAATTATGTTAATGGTTAAATAGTTTAAAAATGCTGACAGCCTCCTCTCAGATTCAAGGTGAGGGGGGTGTACAACACTCTCCGGTCATGTGATCATTTGATCTGAACGAATCTGAACGAATCGAACCTCGAGGATGTGAACAGAATCAAGCCTTTAGACGTTAATGTTTAATTTTCCTTCATTATATTTGTCAAACATGACTGGCGTTTAGCCTATATTGACGTAGTTTAATTAAAGTTTGGCTACATTTTCTGGCGCCTCCCTCATGTCAACATCGGTTTGGACATGAGTCTGTAGTCAATATGCACGTCAGCTTTTTTTAAAATTTATGTACATGAAAAAAGTTTTCAGATATTATACCAATGTTGGCCTGGAATAATTATTTGATGTTTAGATTATTATTATTTATTTATTTACTTGTCCCGGTCAAGAGAACAATCTGAGTTAATGTCGAGCCCTGCATCATCATAGTTAACATACATCATCGATAACATACAGAAAGTATTCATACCCCTTGACTTATTCAACATTGTTACAACCTGAATATTATTTTTTTTAAATATATATATATATTTTCACACCCATCTACACACAATGCCCCACAATGACAGATTTTATTTATTGAAAAGGAAATACAGAAATATTCACACACCCCCCCCCCCCCCCCATTGCAATGACACTCCAAATTAAACACAGGTGAATCCAATTTCCTTTGATCATCCTTGAGATGTCCCTACATCTTGAGTCCACCTGTGACCAATTCAATTGTTTGGACATGATTTAAAAAGAAACACACTTGTCTATATATAAGGTCCCACAATTGACAGTTCATGTCAGAGCAGAAACTATACCATGAAGTCCAAGGAACTGTCTGTAGAGTTCCCGAGATAGAATTGTAATGAGGCAGATATCTGGGGAAGGGTATAAAACAATTTCTAGAGTGTTGGAAAGAGTACACTGGTCTCCATCATTTCGAAATGTAAGATATATATGGAACTACCCAGACTGCCTAATGCTGGCCGTCCGACCAAACTTAGCAACCGGGAAAGAAGGACCTTGGTCAGAACTACCACTGACCACTCTGACAGAACTACAGAGTTCCTTGGCTAAGATGGGACAACCTGCCAGAAGGGACAACAGTCTCTCAGGCACTTCAGTATTCTGGGATTTATGGGAGAGTGGCCAGACAGAAGCCACTCCTGAGAAAAAGGCACATGGCCGCACGGCTAGAGAAGGCAAAAAAAGGGCACGTGAAATACATCAGGCAAAAGATTCTGATGAGACAAAAATTAACTCTTTGGCCTGAATGCAAAGTGCTATCTGGAGAAAACCAAGCACAGCTCATATGACCTGTCTAACACCATCCTTACTGTTGAAGCATGGTGGTTGCATCATGCTACGGGGATGCTTTTCAGCGGCAGGGACTGGGAGACTGGTAAGGATAGAGGGGAACAATGAATGGAGCCAAATACAGGCAAATCCTTGATGAGAACCTGCTTCAGGGTGCAAACGACCTTAGACTGAGGCGAAGATTTACGTTCCAACAGGGCAATGACCCCAAGCATACAGCCAAAGCAAAGCTAGAATTGCTTCAGAACAACAATGTGAAAGTCCTTGAGTGGCCCAGCTAAAGCTCAGACTTATATCCCATTGAAAATCTGTGGAAAGACTTGAAGGTTGCTGTTCACCACCGCTCGCCATCTAACTTAACAGAGTTGGAGACAAATCTGCCAGGAAGTATAGGACTGAAATCCCCAAATCCAGATGTGCAAAGCTGATACAGACATGTTTTACTCTTTTAATTTAACTAGGCAAGTCAATTAAGAACAAATTATTATTTACAATGACGGCAAAACCCGGGGAACAGTGGGGTTAACTGCCTTGTTCAGGGGCAGAACACCAGATTTTTACCTTGTCAGCTCGGGGGATTCGATCCAGCAACCTTTCGGTTACTGGCTCAACACTCTAACCACTAGGCTACCTGCTGGTTACTGGCCCAATGCTCTAACCACTAGGCTACCTGCTGGTTACTGGCCCAATGCTCTAACCACTAGGCTACCTGCTGGTTACTGGCCCAATGCTCTAACCACTAGGCTACCTGCTGTTTACTAGTCCAACACTCTAACCACTAGGCTACCTGCTGGTTACTAGTCCAACACTCTAACCACTAGGCTACCTGCTGGTTACTAGTCCAACACTCTAACCACTAGGCTACCTGCTGGTTACTGGCCCAATGCTCTAACCACTAGGCTACCTGCTGGTTACTGGCCCAATGCTCTAACCACTAGGCTACCTGCTGGTTACTAGTCCAACACTCTAACCACTAGGCTACCTGCTGGTTACTAGTCCAACACTCTAACCACTAGGCTACCTGCTGGTTACTAGTCCAACACTCTAACCACTAGGCTACCTGCTGGTTACTAATCCAACGCTCTAACCACTAGGCTACCTGCCTCCCCACTCTAACCACTAGGCTACCTGCTGGTTACTAGTCCAACGCTCTAACCACTAGGCTACCTGCTGGTTACTAGTCCAACACTCTAACCACTAGGCTACCTGCTGGTTATTAGTCCAACACTCTAACCACTAGGCTACCTACTGGTTACTAGTCCAACGCTCTAACCACTAGGCTACCTGCTGGTTACTAGTCCAACACTCTAACCACTAGGCTACCTGCTGGTTATTAGTCCAACACTCTAACCACTAGGCTACCTACTGGTTACTAGCCCAACGCTCTAACCACTAGGCTACCTGCTGGTTATTAGTCCAACACTCTAACCATTAGGCTACCTGCCTCCCCACTCTAACCACTAGGCTACCTGCCTCCCCAGACATAATACCCAAGATAACTCAAAGCTGTAATTGCCACCAAAGGTGCTTCTACAAAGTATTGACAAAGGGGTGTGAATACGTATGTAAATAGATGAGAGATTTCTATATTTAATTTTCAATAAATTAGCCAAAATGTCTAAAACATGTTTTTACTTTGTCATTATGGGGTATTGTGTGTAGATGGGTGAGAAATAAATTTAAGGCTGTAAAACATAAAGGGGGGTATGAATACTTTCTGAAGGCACCATACATCATCATCATCAGAGAAACACATCATCGTAGATAAATCAGGAATGTCTGCTTCTAGCTTAGAGCTACAGATTGTTACGCCAGCTTTGTTAGGTCCAAGAAACAGATTTTCACCAAGTCAGATGAATGGTTTTTTAGAGGTTTCATGATGCTTGTGTATCTTAAACCAAAGTAGATACGCGTCAATATGAGGTCCTAAACCTAGGATGAAAGAGCGTCCATATATCTTTTTGGTTAATATAGTGAAAATGTTTGCCTTGGGGTAAGTCGAGCCAATTATTAGACTGACAGTTCACCTGACACAAGACTGAATCCAAACAAACATTACATTATTGTTGATATTTTTTTATGTGCATTTTAAATGTACTGTGTTTTTTTTGGGCCACATTTTGTTGATAACGAAATCTGAAAATACTCTGAATACATTCAGTAACACGATAAGTATATTCCTGGAAAATGTGAGGGGTAGGTTCCAACATAAGACCAAAAAATGACAAGGGTTTTTGAGTGAGAGGACTAACTGGTGTCTCAAAGTGGCCACACCTCTCCAGAGTGCACAGTTGCTAAGCAATTTCATTGCACTTGTATGACTTAAAGAAGAGGAACTAGAGCAAGGACACTTGTAGGTGTTTCGTTTGGAACGCATCCCTCCATCACACAATTATTGTTGTTCAGGGGTTGGAACACAACCCTGCATCCCGCCATCACACAATTATTGTTGTTTAGGGGTTGGAACACAAACCTGCATCCCGCCATCACACACTTATTGTTGTTCAGGGTTTGGAACACAAACCTGCATCCCGCCAGCACACAATTATTGTTGTTCAGGGGTTGGAACACAAACCTGCATCCCGCCAGCACACAATTATTGTTGTTCAGGGGTTGGAACACAAACCTGCATCCCGCCATCACACAATTATTGTTGTTCAGGGGTTGGAACACAAACCTGCATCCCTCCAGCACACAATTATTGTTGTTTAGGGGTTGGAACACAACCCTGCATCCCGCCAGCACACAATTATTGTTGTTTCGGGGTTGGAACACAAACCTGCATCCCGCCAGCACACAATTACTGTTGTTTTGGGGTTGGAACACAACCCTGCATCCCGCCATCACACAATTATTGTTGTTCAGGTGTTGCGTTAACGCAGCATTCTCAGTTTTTCACGCAGAAAAATGTATGTAACTACTTTTCACCAGTAAAATGCAAGATTAACTTCAAGCACGTTTTGGAGTGCCGCCGTTTCCCAATGTTTCTTGAAGTTGGTATTTCATTTGAAGATGTTGTCATATATGGCAGAGCACCCGAGTATTAAAGAGAACGCGCTCTCGTTACCCACTATATATAAAAATAGTAATTTGTTGACTTTATCAGACATTGTATTGTGTCCTTACGCGTGCCTTTTGTGCATGAATCAATCTCATCTTCTCTTTATGCTTTGGGTCCACAGTCTGCACACAGCTTCGGGGCTTTGTGTGAGCAAACCCCACAAACAAATCGGTTGCACTGCACACAGTTTTCATGGGCCCTGTTTTGTGTGCACGTGCCGCAGGTGTCGCACAATCTCTCTGAAGTGGTTGCGTGACATGGTCTCTCTGAAGTGGTTGCGTGACATGGTCTCTCTGAAGTGGTTGCATGGCATGGTCTCTCTGAAGTGGTTGCGTGACATGGTCTCTCTGAAGTGGTTGTGTGACATGGTCTCTCTGAAGAGGTTGCGTGACATGGTCTCTCTGAAGAGGTTGCGTGACATGGTCTCTCTGAAGAGGTTGCGTGGCATGGTCTCTCTGAAGAGGTTGCGTGGCATGGTCTCTCTGAAAAGTCCACCCCATACCTATCAGACCAAAATGACTCCACATTAGGACTGTTACACTGACTGTATTACCCCCACCCAGGCGGTCACGAGTCATGAAGGCAGTCAAATTCCATGTGACCGTTTAGTCACGGTAATTATGCTTCTCCAAGCTCTGATGCTGCTGATGGTCATTAGTAGCCCACCAAACTTGCTAACTACCTGGTATTCAGCACTCTCTATTGTCCCTAATCACTCTGACATCAATGCAAATGTATTTGAAAATCTAATTAAACACTTAATGAGAGCCCATGAGCTAACATTTCTATAAGCTATGCAATTGCGAGGGAAAACAGAGTGATGGCCTCTAATAAAATGAGGAGGATCCCATCAGCTTTCTATAGGCTAGGCCTACTATAATTATCTCTCAACTTTCCTAACATTAAGCAAATATTTATCACATTGCTTATCTTTACAACAGGAGTATAGCCTACCTGGCTGGCATGAAAATAAACCATAGGAAAAGCGTCCTCCATTCGCTATTTAAGTGCATGGATCACAGGTATTTTTTTCCCCTGCCCCTGTTTCGAGACAGGTCCATGATAATCATCCGTTATAAATCAAAATGAACTTCACAAATATATTATTTAGAATATGTAAAGACAAGATTAAATCAAGAATAGTCTGATGGGTGACAATATTAGCCTATCAGTTGTGAATTATATATTATCACTTGTGAATGATGCCCAGCGTAAGGCAAGAAACAATGCCTTTTTTTGTGTGACTTTTTCGAATCATAGTCGCACACCTCATGTAGCCTAGCCCATATGTTTTGATAAGGTTTGTATCACAACTAAAGTGGCCAAATAACTTCTGAAAATGAAGCACATTAATCTGCTTTACAAACAGGTGTAGAGCCTAACTGGCAGACATATACTGAATGCAGCACATGAGTTTCGAGTTTGGGGAAGATAATTTTCACCATAAAAATGCACCTTTTATAATAAAAGCATTACATGTATAATCGCATTTGTGGTCACTTTTGATAATGGTGTTTTCCCGCTAATGGAACTACTGCCGTGTGCGCATTGCTGCGCTTATTATGTGAAGAAATAGCCCAATAGTTTATCAGCATTTTAAGTTAAACACATTGCGTAAAAAAGTGTTTTTGATGCTAGTGGTTGTATTAATTTGGGATCAATCACATCCCACAACTGTCCCAGACTGTTTTGGGATATTTATTTCTCCCACAGAATAGAATAGGTCAACTTTTGTACCATAGGGGGATAGTAGATTGACATAGGCTAGTGCTTTTGCTGTTCGTTAGGACTACTCATCTTGTTGGCTGACGAAAAGTAAATGCGGACAGTTCTTCCAATATCTTCAATATGCACCTCGGAATTGGATAATGTGCTTCGGCAGCATTTAGGGAGAAGGGCTGCAAAAGGCATGGATTTATGTGCATTATGGCCATACAAAGGGGATGTCGCCGGGAAATTCGAGGCATTATCAAGTGCTTCTGAAATTGTGAATGAGAGACTGATTTAGTGTGTACAGCCTGCGCAAAAAACAAACAAAGCAGAGGTCATGCCTTTTAAAGCTACTTTTTTCAAATCATCATTAGAGTCACATCATGCAGCCTTAGAATGTATAAAAATCAAAACCTATAGACCAACGTTTGTAGAACAACTAAAGTTAAATTAGTAACTCTAAAATAAACATATAGGAATACCTGTTTCTTTGTTATCCGCTCAACACAGAATAAATGTGTTCACTCCCTCAAATCGCTTGGAGAAAATATCCTTTCTATTTTATTCAGCTTTGTTCAATTGTGTTCTTCATACTATAAAATAATGACACTTGAATTCTAAGCAAATCTTGTCTGCTAAATGAACTAGTGTAGCATAGCCAGATCAGGACCTAACATAAGGACAACTCAGAGGATGCTATTCTGTTCTTCTGAAATAGACTACATTTTCTTCATATGATGCTTCTTTAGACCTGTCTAAAATAAATCATGGATTTATTGTGAAGGTGTAGGCTATATTACATGGGTTTATTATACTTTTATAAAAATGGCTTGTAGTCTGTGTGGAAGCCAGGAGATGCTAAATGTGTTTTATGTTAATTAACGGTCAATTACCTTGAGACCAACCAGTTATTTGCTTGACAATCACCAGCGGATGAAATTTCGTCCACATCCATGCCCCCGCTGACATACAGGAGTGCAATAACTGTTTTGAGTTTATCCATAGACGTGTACCGTTTCACTTCCTGTGTGAGGAACAGTACAATCTCTGATATGTTGCAACATCAACATGTCACATTAACTCATCATCATTCATTTCTACCCAAACTGTGCCGTCCCTCCCAGACTCCTGTCTCACCGAGGCAGTTGGGAGCACCCTCTCAGTTGGCTGTGTTCTGGGTTTTTCTGCGTCGAGGCTCAGGCAATCGGAGGGGGAGGCTCGAAGTCGACATTTTAGAATCAGATGAAGACTCTTCATCGGCAACGTCGATTTTCATGCTCGATATTCGATCCTCCATCCGACTCCCAACTCATCTAAAATTCTGCAGCGTTTGCAATGCTGTCAGTGCGTCCATTCGTTTGTTTGGGGCTTGCCATTGTGAGCTACACACATAGTATGTTGTACTCCAATGTCTGATTTGACTCTGAGGGGAATTTATATGCCATTTCCAGCCTTTCATAATAACATAACTAGACTGCACACAATACCCACCATTTTTCATCGTCATTGCACTATTGTTCTAAATATAGTCATCCTCTTCACCCAGATGAATTACATTTGATTATGTTACTATTTATTTGTATTTGTTTATTTATTATTTATAATTTTATTTATTATTGATATATATATATATATTTTTTTTTGCTTAGTAGCCGGAGTAATGCTGCCGCATGATTGGCCATGTGCTGAATGTATGGACAGGATATGACAGCATGGATATTTTGGGGGGAAAAGTGAAATTTGAAAATAGTGCTGCACCTCTTGAATTTCGAGAGTTATTTGACAAAGATAAGTGTCATAGAAACGGCAGAATATCCTGATAAATTGATAAATTGATGATCCTTTCCCTGCGTCTGTAAATTACAAGATTTATCAAGATTTATCAAGATTTATCCATCTCTTCATTTTACAATTTGACAACTGATAGGCCTAATATTGTCACTCATCAGATTGTCAATTTTAATCTTGTCTATAGGCTAACTCTTATGTGTGAAATTTAGTTTGGGTGTAGTTTCGATGGGCCGGCTGTGCAGGTTGACTGGCATCGTTTTGTTTCCCACTCATCAACTTGGATAGAGTCAAGGAGACGTTTTGCATTATTCTATAGGCCCCACTGCAACACATAGCATGCTTTAATGTCCCTTAAAATACATTTGATTAGAAATATAGTTATACTAAATAAAACAGTCCTGTAACAACTTATTTTTTTTACAAAGTTAAACATAAAAGAGAATGGTATCAACCCGCATTCTGTCAAATTATTAACATAAGTGCCAACGCTGATAAACACAAACTCATCATAAAAATCAACCTCTTCACCCTCCTCATTCAGTTAGTCCTCATTTTAAATTTGATTGTGAAGTAACTTACACAATTATTTGGCCATTCCATCCATTTGTCATTCATTCAGTGGGCTGATAACTTGATATTTGCTTTCCCTGGATAGAGTCAAGGAGATGTTTTGCATTATTCTAAATCAAATCAAATGTTACTGGTCACATATTTAGCAGATGTTATTGTGGGTGTAGCGAAATGCTTGCGCCGACAGTGCTGTAGTATCTAACAAAGTTTTCAGACCCTTTGTTATGAGACTCAAAATTGAGCTCACAGCATTTCTATTTCGATTGATCATCCTTTGATGTTTTTACAACTTGATTGGACATGATTTGGAAAGGTACACACCTGTCTATATAAGGTCCCACAGTTGACAGTGTATGTCAGAGCATAAACCAAGCCATGAGGTCGAAGGAATTGTCCGTAGAGCTCCGAGATAGGATTGTGTCGAGGCACAGATCTGGGGAAGGGTACTTAAACAATTCTGCAGCATTGAAGGTCCCCAAGAACACAGTAGCCTCCATTCTTAAATGGAAGCAGTTTGGAACCACCAAGATTCTTCCTAGAGCTGGCCGCCCGGCCAAACTGAGCAATCGGGGGAGAAGGGCTTTGGTCAGGGAGGTGACCAAGAACCCGATGGTCACTGACAGAGCTCCAGAGTTCCTCTGTGGAGATGGGAGAACCTTCCAGAAGAGCAACCATCTATGTAGCACTCCACCAATCAGGCCTTTATTGTAGAGTGGCCAGATGGAAGCCACTCCTCAGTAAAAGGTACATGACAGCCCGCTTGCTGTTTGCCAAAAGGCACCTAAAGGACTCTCAAACCTTGAGAAACAAGATTCTCTGGTCTAATGAAACCAAGATTGAACTCTTTGGCCTGAATGCCAAGCGTCTGGAGGAAACCTGGCACGATTCCTACGGTGAAGCATGGTGGTGGCAGCATCATGCTGTGGGGTGTTTTTCAGTGGCAGGGACTTGGAGAATAGTCAGGATCGTTGGAAAGATGAACAGAGGAAACTTGATGGAGACCTGTTCCAGAATGCTCAGGACCTTAGACTGGGGCGAAGGTTCACCTTCCAACAGGACAACAAACCTAAGCACACAGCCAAGACAACGCAGGTGTGTCTTCAGGACAAGTCTGAATGTCCTTGAGTGGCCCAGCCAGAGCCCGGACTTGAACCAGATCAAACATCTCTGGAGAAAATAGCTGTGCAGCGACACTCCCCATCCAACCTGACAGAGCTTGAGAGGATCTGGAGAGAAGAATGGGAGAAACTTCCCAAATACAGGTGTGCCAAGCTTGTAGTGTCCTACCCAAGAAGACTTGAGGCTGTAATCGCTGCCAAATGTGCTTTAACAAAGTACTGAGTAAACGGTCTGAAATGTACAAAAAAAACAGTTTTTGCTTTGTCATTATAGGGTATTGTGTGTAGATTGATGAGGGGGGAAAAAACGATTTAATCCATTTTAGAATAAAGCTGTAACGTAACAGAATGTGGGAAAAGTCAAGGGGTCTGAATACTTTCCGAATGCACTCTGTGACAGATACATCTCTGTTAGAAACTTAGAAAGAGGGGGAATGTAATAGCAACAACTAGGATGGGTTGATAATATGACTAGGATTGTGATTTTGGGCTTCTGGACAACGAAATAATGTTGATTATGAAAACCAATAGAACAGTAGAGAAATGCTGGTTAATGGCATGATGAAGTCTTACTAAAATAATTGGCTCTAAGTTTCTATGAATGGATTTTCACTTGGCTACTTTGAAGCAAAGTAAGACACGCCTCATTATTTCAAGTATAGGAAAAACATTCAGGTTTCAAACCATTATACTGCCTCCAGCTCACGTTACATTATACTGCATCCAGCTCACGTTACGTTATACAGCCTCAAGCTCACATTGTAAAGTGGTGGGTGATGCTCTGATTCTGCCTACCGTTGACTATAGCTAACGCACTCGAATGGGAGGCGCACTTTAATTATCAGTTAAGATGGAGAAATAAAAATAGTAGCTCTGTTTTTAATCGTAGCCATCAAAACAGTTTTTAACACGCGATTGCGCAACAAATAACAATTATAAATGCAATGACGTTTCACTCCAGTACCAGCTTTTTTGAGAAGCTACTCTGGCTCAGTCTGCCTGGCACTTTAATTATCAGTTAAGATGGAGAAATAAAAATAGTAGCTCTGTTTTTAATCGTAGCCATCAAAACAGTTTTTAAGTGCAATTCCTCTCGTAAAACTCTCCCTCAAACTAAACGTGTAAATTCAGATTTTTTTTCCATTTTTTTTTTCATACTCGCATATAGTTTAGTTCAGACCTTATTTCACATCATCTTAGGTTTTTATGTTGTGCCCAACATATGCTCTTAAAAACAGGGTGGGTGTAACATTTTGGCTGATAAATCTACTAAAAAGGGAATGGTTTGAAATGTCGACTTTCTAATGGTACCACAACAACGGTTGGAGGTCCATACATTAGAGAATACTGACTTGAATGAGAATATCTATTATTATTTTTAAATTATATTGTCAAGCCTCCATAGGAAACCTATTGAGATTATAGAAATATAGATACTAGAATAGACATGACCATTTTCAGTTGACCATTTTGCGGACTGGCGTCCATCTTTGTGGTAGTAATTAGAAGTTCAAATGTAAATTCTTTTTAAAATGTCAATGGTGTACCGGGCTAAATAAATACGCTTTTGTCATACAGTTACAATGTAGTTTGGATTATTGCTTGAACAGTCGCTAAGATTATATTTGGTTGTGATCTTTGCAAAATAACTATTTTTTGGATGCAGAAGTTGTAAGCTAGAATGCTAATGCTCGTTGACATAGGCTGGAGGCAAAGCTAGCCAAAGAGCCATTTTACTGGTCGAAGTATTTAAGTATAATGCAGTTGATTGGCGACGATAACACACATTATATTAAGTTGGAGATTCAAACGAGTCTTAAAATCCAATTATAATCCAAAAGGAGTGTGAACTGCACTCATAAGCATGTGAATGTGAATTGAGGCTTTTTTTTTCTCTTTGCGAACTCCCGTTTGTCCTGCAACCGTTTGTCCTGCAACCGTTTGTCCTGCAACCGTTTGTCCTGCAACCGTTTGTCCTGCAACCGTTTGTTCTGCAACCGTTTGTCCTGCAACCGTTTGTCCTGCAACCGTTTGTCCTGTAACCGTTTGTTCGGCAACCGTTTGTTCGGCAACCGTTTGTCCTGCAACCGTTTGTTTGTCCGGCAACCGTTTGTTTGTCCTGCAACCGTTTGTCCTGCAACCGTTTGTTCTGCAACCGTTTGTCCTGCAACCGTTTGTCCTGCAACCGTTTGTTCGGCAACCGTTTGTCCTGCAACCGTTTGTCCTGCAACCGTTTGTCCTGCAACCGTTTGTTCTGCAACCGTTTGTCCTGCAACCGTTTGTCCTGCAACCGTTTGTCCTGCAACCGTTTGTCCGGCAACCGTTTGTTCGGCAACCGTTTGTTCGGCAACCGTTTGTCCTGCAACCGTTTGTCCGGCAACCGTTTGTTCTGCCGTCGTTTGTTCGGCAACCGTTTGTCCTGCAACCGTTTGTCCTGCAACCGTTTGTCCTGCAACCGTTTGTCCTGCAACCGTTTGTCCTGCAACCGTTTGTCCTGCAACCGTTTGTTTGTCCTGCAACCGTTTGTTTGTTCGGCAACCGTTTGTTCGGCAACCGTTTGTCCGGCAACCGTTTGTCCTGCAACCGTTTGTTTGTCCTGCAACCGTTTGTTTGTCCTGCAACCGTTTGTCCTGCAACCGTTTGTTTGTTCGGCAACCGTTTGTTCGGCAACCGTTTGTCCTGCAACCGTTTGTCCTGTAACCGTTTGTTTGTCCTGCAACCGTTTGTCCTGCAACCGTTTGTTCGGCAACCGTTTGTCCGGCAACCGTTTGTCCTGCAACCGTTTGTTCTGCAACCGTTTGTTCGGCAACCGTTTGTTCGGCAACCGTTTGTCCTGCAACCGTTTGTCCTGCAACCGTTTGTCCTGCAACCGTTTGTCCTGCAACCGTTTGTCCGGCAACCGTTTGTTCGGCAACCGTTTGTTCGGCAACCGTTTGTCCGGCAACCGTTTGTCCTGCAACCGTTTGTTTGTCCTGCAACCGTTTGTTTGTCCTGCAACCGTTTGTTTGTCCTGCAACTGTTTGTTCTGCAACCGTTTGTCCGGCAACCGTTTGTTCGGCAACCGTTTGTTCTGCAACCGTTTGTCCTGCAACCGTTTGTCCTGCAACCGTTTGTCCTGCAACCGTTTGTCCTGCAACCGTTTGTCCGGCAACCGTTTGTCCGGCAACCGTTTGTCCTGCAACCGTTTGTTCTGCCGTCGTTTGTCCTGCAACCGTTTGTCCTGCAACCGTTTGTCCTGCAGCCGTTTGTCCTGCAACCGTTTGTCCTGCAACCGTTTGTCCGGCAACCGTTTGTCCTGCAACCGTTTGTCCTGCAACCGTTTGTCCTGCAACCGTTTGTCCGGCAACCGTTTGTCCTGCAACCGTTTGTCCTGCAACCGTTTGTCCTGCAACCGTTTGTCCTGCAACCGTTTGTCCTGCAACCGTTTGTCCTGCAACCGTTTGTCCTGCAACCGTTTGTTCGGCAACCGTTTGTCCTGCAACCGTTTGTTCTGCCGTCGTTTGTCCTGCAACCGTTTGTCCTGCAACCGTTTGTCCTGCAGTCGTTTGTCCTGCAACCGTTTGTCCTGCAACCGTTTGTCCGGCAACCGTTTGTCCTGCAACCGTTTGTCCTGCAACCGTTTGTCCTGCAACCGTTTGTCCGGCAACCGTTTGTCCTGCAACCGTTTGTCCTGCAACCGTTTGTCCTGCAACCGTTTGTCCTGCAACCGTTTGTCCTGTAACCGTTTGTCCTGCAACCGTTTGTTCGGCAACCGTTTGTCCGGCAACCGTTTGTTTGTCCGGCAACCGTTTGTTTGTCCGGCAACCGTTTGTTTGTCCGGCAACCGTTTGTTTGTCCTGCAACCGTTTGTCCTGCAACCGTTTGTCCTGCAACCGTTTGTCCTGCAACCGTTTGTCCTGCAACCGTTTGTCCTGCAACCGTTTGTCCTGTAACCGTTTGTCCTGCAACCGTTTGTTCGGCAACCGTTTGTTCGGCAACCGTTTGTCCTGCAACCGTTTGTTTGTCCGGCAACCGTTTGTTTGTCCTGCAACCGTTTGTCCTGCAACCGTTTGTCCTGCAACCGTTTGTTCTGCAACCGTTTGTCCTGCAACCGTTTGTCCTGCAACCGTTTGTTCGGCAACCGTTTGTCCTGCAACCGTTTGTCCTGCAACCGTTTGTCCTGCAACCGTTTGTCCTGCAACCGTTTGTCCTGCAACCGTTTGTTTGTCCTGCAACCGTTTGTCCTGCAACCGTTTGTCCTGCAACCGTTTGTCCTGCAACCGTTTGTCCTGCAACCGTTTGTTCGGCCGTCGTTTGCAAACACGAAAAGATGTCTACGTGTCAGTTGTGTGCTAGATGTGTACGTGTCAGTTGTGTGCTAGATGTGTACGTGTCAGTTGTGTGCTAGATGTGTACGTGTCAGTTGTGTGCTAGATGTGTACGTGTCAGTTGTGTGCTAGATGTGTACGTGTCAGTTGTGTGCTAGATGTGTACGTGTCAGTTGTGTGCTAGATGTGTACGTGTCAGTTGTGTGCTAGATGTGTACGTGTCAGTTGTGTGCTAGAGGAAGACGACAAACATCAGTTTGTCTTTTGATACATGTGATGTAGCTGTTGGTCATTTCCATTTCCATGTAACAACATGTGAAGTTCATATGAGCATGTCAAATTCGGTGTCAAATGAAAACTATGAGTCTATGTATTTTTGAGAAATTAAGGAAATTGATCCCTTCTGAAAGTATTCACACCCCTTGACTTTTTCCACATTTTGTTGGGTTACAGCCTGAATTTTAAATTAATTAAATTTAGATGTTTTTTTTTTCTCCACTGGCTTACACACAAATACCCCGTAATGTCAAAAGTGGAATTGTTTTTTTGGAAATGTGTACAAATTTAATTTCAAAATGAAAAGCTGAAATGTGTTGAGTAAATAAGTATTGAACCCCTTTGTTATGACAAGCCGTACGTTCAGGAGTAAACCTTTTCTTCATCAGTTGCATGGACATGATTTTCGATACACCACACATACAATTATCTGTAAGGTCCCTCAGTCAAGCAGTGCATTTCAAACCCAAAGACCAAGGAGGTTTTCTAATGACTCGCAAAGAAGGGCACCTATTGGTAGATGAGTAAAAAAAAATCAAAAACAGACACTCAATATCCCTTTGAGCATGGTGAAGTTATTAATTACACTTTTTTTGTATGGTGCATCAATACACCCAGTCACTACAAAGATACAGGTGTCCTTCCTAACTCAGTTGCCGGACAGGAAGCAAACCGCTCAGGGATTTCACCATGAGGCCAATGGTGACTTTCGAACAGTTTAATGGCTGTGATAGGAGAAGTGAGGGTGGATCAACAACATTGTAGTCACTCCACCATACTAACCTTATTGACAGAGTAAAAAGAAGGAAGCTTGTACAGAATAAAAATATTTCAAAACATGCATCCTGTTTGCAACAAGGCACTAAAGTAATACTGCAAAAAATGTGGCAAAGCAATTACATTTTTGTCCTGAAAAATAGTGTTATGTTTGGGGCAAATCCAACACATTACTGAGTACCACTCTCCATATTTTCAAGCATCGTGGTGGCTGCATCATGTTATGGGTATGTTTGTAATCGTTAAGGACTTAAATAAAAAAAATAAAAAAAAATTATAGAATGGAACTAAGCACAGGCATTGTGTGTAGATGTGTGCGAGAAAAAATAATATTTAATCAATTTTGAATTCAGGCCGTAACACAACCAAATTAGCGAAGAATTCAAGTGGTGTGAATACTTTCTGAAGGCACTGTATAAATCTTTCAACCATTTTCCATCCTAGAATTTAGGAATAAACAAAGGCTTTGATTTCTTGTCAATCAGATAGAAAAAGAGTCTTAGAAAACATCTACCAGAAAAAAAATCTTAAAAGGTATGAGAAATACACCAAAGCACAACAATGTTGACGTAAAGACCCTTGCCAACTAATATCAACATCCTTAATATTTAAATTAGAATCTTTTTTTTCCGGAAACATTTTTATTTTTAAAGAAACATTATCTTGTGCCTTTTTAAAATTCTGTTACCAAAAACCCACATATCTTTAAATGGTAGGTAGCATAAACGTAACCACATGTAACATATGGATTTTGTATTCGTATAGCACCAAAAGTCCCAATGCAAAGTCACACCTCACTTTTCTACTTTTGGAGTTATTACATTAAAAAAAACGATCAGAATTCTGAAGAAGTCATGTCGGGAAATAGTTTTTCCGGGGGCGTGATGTAATATGGAGAAGCTGGCAGCCAACCTTATTTCCTATAATGTAAACTCCCAACAGAAAGTACTTAAAATGTATAACTTCAAATTAAACCAAATCATTTTCACTCATGACTATTGGTTTCAATTCAATTTTCAGTCAACTTACAAGCAAATACTTTATGAATTCATGGTTACAAATCAACTTGCAAAGTTGCTATCCAAGCCCGCTAATGTTAGCCCTACCAGCCTGCTAACGTTAGCGGGCTGGTAGGGCTAACGTTAGCGGTTAGTTAGCGGTTAGTTTGCTAACGTTAGCCCTACCAGCCCGCTAACGTTAGCCCTACCAGGCCGCTAACGTTAGCCCTACCAGGCCGCTAACGTTAGCCCTACCAGCCCGCTAACGTTAGCCCTACCAGCCCGCTAACGTTAGCCCTACCAGCCCGCTAACGTTAGCCCTACCAGCCCGCTAACGTTAGCCCTACTAGCCTGCTAACGTTAGCACTACCAGCCCGCTAATGTTAGCCTACTAGTTTGCTAATTTTAGCTATACCAGCCTACTAACATTAGCCTACTAGTTTGCTAATGTTAGCCCTACTAGCATGCTAACGGGGAGAGACTATTAGGACACCGCTGACGCTTAAACCGACTAGCAAAACCCTTAAACTTGACCCTTACCCTAACCTAATTTGTATAAATTGAATATGGGTTTGGGTGTCAGGCGTGTCCTTTTATAGGCTTTTCCCTGCTAACATTACGTTAGCACTGAATGAGTCTGGCAGTTGCTATCGACACCCAGCTTACATTTACATGAAGGGAAACCAAAGTTTTGGAAATACATATAACGCCAACTAACCAAATGCCAGAGAATGTTAGCTAAATGCCAAAGAATGTTAGCTAAATGCCAAAGAATGTTAGCTAAATGCCAAAGAATGTTAGCTAAATGCCAAAGAATGCTAGCTAAATGCAGTTATCTTAGTCGGCAAGCTAGCTAGTGAACGTGATTTGTGTCAATTGTTATAAGTAGTCATTATGCATGGAGGTGTATGGTTTGATAAAGTTTAAAATCAATGTTTTTTTGTTTGGAAAACATTTACATTTAAAAATCTGTCTCAGCCTTTGGGTAATTCCACGGTAACGAAATTGCGCTCTGACCTCCTAGGCTCTTCTGTATCATATTCTTCCAATTGTAATGTTGTATCACCCACGTTACAGTAATGAGACATGATCTAGTCCCCTACCAAGCTACAGTAATGAGACATGATCTAGTCCCCTACCAAGCTACAGTAATGAGACATGATCTAGTCCCCTACCAAGCTACAGTAATGAGACATGATGTAGTCCCCTACCAAGCTACAGTAATGAGACATGATGTAGCCACCTACCAAGCTACAGTAATGAGAAAATCTAATTTGCTGAATGTTATATGTTGCCTGCTGGTGGCTGCTCGAGTTAGGTAGCTCCTAGGCAATGGTATATTCCTGTCCTTGTGTGTGTGTGTGAGGGAAGCTGACCCCCCCCCCCCCCCCCCCAGCCCCCAGATGGTATGTTCCTGTTTGTCTCCCCACCAGCCCCTCTACCCCACCCGTAGTTAGCAGTTATTTCTCCCCTGTTCTCAATCCCAGATGGTATCTTCCTGTCCTGTTGAGAGAGACTGACCCTCCACCACCCCCTTTTCTAGCCCCCAGGTGGTATGTTCCACCAATTGCTGTACCTCACCATAGGTAGGCCTAGCGGTTATATCTGCTGTTCTCATGCCCAGATGGGATATTCCTGTCCTGAATGCCCCCCCCCCCCCCCCCCCCCCAATCTCAAGATGGTGTGTTCCATCCTGTCCTGTTGTGATGGTGCCTCCCCCTTCCTGTCACCCCCTCCCTACCCCGTAGTACCCACTCCACCCGCGTGGTCTGTTGTGAGGCAGGTGACAGGGAGGGGATCAGCTGTGCCAGTCCCTGAAGGCCACCCCACACTGACTGCCTGCCTGTACGCTGGCACACACAGTCCCAGGCACTGCCAACACAGAGCTATGCCTCCAGCCTTCCCTCTTCACCAAGTCTACTGAGCCACTCTGGATACCACTAATGTCTTAGTAAACGGACGGCAAACAACCAGACGCAGATAACCATTATTCTTTGTCTTCTCTATCGAACATGAAGCACTTTGCTCGGGGCTAAGAGGAGAGGGGATTTACTCGTCTTGGTTTGTGGAATTGGGAGAGTATTATTCTGTGTCTGTTGGACGTGACATCTTGCGATGCTGACTGGACACCTGGAGAAGAACAGTAGGTATGGAAACATAAAAAAAAAAGGGCTCGGTTGGTGGACGGTGGTGATGAGGCTTGTCTCCGCGGTGACTGGGAGTTTTGTTTACTGCTTAGTGAGCTGTTAGACACGCACAGCGGATTGATTTGCAGGCAACGATCGACATGAAATGGCTTCTTCTCTGCTGTGTCGATGGAACACCCGGGGAGAAATTGTCAAGAGACAATCTGTGCAAGGAGTGTAGGACCGTCAGTTGTTCTAAATAGGAGTTTGCATATACCCCATTTTGTCTTGTTTTGTAGCTTTAGTGTAGCCTATAAATTGCTATGATCTGAAACTAAATAATAGCTGATTTCGATTCTTAAGATAAATATTTAGTAGACTTTTTAAAACAACACACAACTCTTATAGGGCTGAAGCAAGCTTACATTTTGTAGTTTCTGGAAATTGCATAAAAGCATTATTTAGAGCCATTAAGGCTCAGTTACACCTTAGGCCTTTTCTCCTCAGAGAAAGGGAGATTTTCCGTTTTACTAAAGTAAAGCAGATTTTAGAGGCAGATGGCATTGCTCAAGACATGGGTAGAGGATGTATGGTCCACGTACAGTAGGATATGGGTACAGTAGGATATGGGTAGAGGATGTATGGTCCACATACAGTAGGATATGGGTACAGTAGGATATGGGTAGAGGATGTATGGTCCACATACAGTAGGATATGGGTAGAGGATGTGTGGTCCACATACAGTAGGATATGGGTAGAGGATGTATGGTCCACATACAGTAGGATATGGGTAGAGGATGTGTGGTCCACATACAGTAGGATATGGGTAGAGGATGTGTGGTCCATGTACAGTAGGATATGGGTAGAGGATGTACGGTCCATGTACAGTAGGATATGGGTAGAGGATGTATGGTCCACGTACAGTAGGATATGGGTAGAGGATGTGTGGTACACATACAGTAGGATATGGGTAGAGGATGTGTGGTCCACATACAGTAGGGTATGGGTACAGTAGGATATGGGTAGAGGATGTATGGTCCACATACAGTAGGATATGGGTAGAGGATGTGTGGTCCACATACAGTAGGATATGGGTACAGTAGGATATGGGTAGTAGATGTACGGTCCATGTACAGTAGGATATGGGTAGAGGATGTGTGGTCCACATACAGTAGGATATGGGTAGAGGATGTATGGTCCACATACAGTAGGATATGGGTAGAGGATGTGTGGTCCACATACAGTAGGATATGGGTAGAGGATGTGTGGTCCATGTACAGTAGGATATGGGTAGAGGATGTACGGTCCATGTACAGTAGGATATGGGTAGAGGATGTATGGTCCACGTACAGTAGGATATGGGTAGAGGATGTGTGGTACACATACAGTAGGATATGGGTAGAGGATGTGTGGTCCACATACAGTAGGGTATGGGTACAGTAGGATATGGGTAGAGGATGTATGGTCCACATACAGTAGGATATGGGTAGAGGATGTGTGGTCCACATACAGTAGGATATGGGTACAGTAGGATATGGGTAGTAGATGTACGGTCCATGTACAGTAGGATATGGGTACAGTAGGATATGGGTAGAGGATGTGTGGTCCACATACAGTAGGATATGGGTAGAGGATGTATGGTCCACATACAGTAGGATATGGGTAGAGGATGTACGGTCCATGTACAGTAGGATATGGGTAGAGGATGTACGGTCCATGTACAGTAGGATATGGGTAGAGGATGTGTGGTCCACGTACAGTAGGATATGGGTAGAGGATGTACGGTCCATGTACAGTAGGATATGGGTAGAGGATGTATGGTCCACGTACAGTAGGATATGGGTAGAGGATGTGTGGTCCACATACAGTAGGATATGGGTAGAGGATGTGTGGTCCACATACAGTAGGATATGGGTACAGTAGGATATGGGTAGTAGATGTACGGTCCATGTACAGTAGGATATGGGTAGAGGATGTGTGGTCCACATACAGTAGGATATGGGTAGAGGATGTATGGTCCACATACAGTAGGATATGGGTAGAGGATGTACGGTCCATGTACAGTAGGATATGGGTAGAGGATGTACGGTCCATGTACAGTAGGATATGGGTACAGTAGGATATGGGTAGAGGATGTACGGTCCATGTACAGTAGGATATGGGTACAGTAGGATATGGGTAGAGGATGTACGGTCCACGTACAGTAGGATATGGGTACAGTAGGATATGGGTAGAGGATGTATGGTCCACGTACAGTAGGATATGGGTAGAGGATGTATGGTCCACGTACAGTAGGATATGGGTAGAGGATGTACGGTCCATGTACAGTAGGATATGGGTACAGTAGGATATGGGTACAGTAGGATATGGGTACAGTAGGATATGGGTAGAGGATGTGTGGTCTTCATCTTATGGACTTTAGACAATAGCCTGTCTTTAGTTTGTTGAACAGACTAGGAACAATCACAGACCTGAAATATTTCCCCTAAATGATTTCGTCTTTCAATATGTCAGATGAATCCAGTCGTCCACAACTCTAAAATGTAATGCAGGTCCACACATTTGAAATGACAAAATTATATTTATTCTCTATGAGTCCATCATAAAGGTTATTAACATTCATCGTAGTCCGCTTTCATCTATTTCAAGATGTACTGATCGAAACGTGTGTGTGTGTGTGTGTGTGTGTGTGTGTGTGTGTGTGTGTGTGTGTGTGTGTGTGTGTGTGTGTGTGTACGCTAGGCTGGGAGCCTGAGGTAAACGATGTGTAAACTCGCTGATATAAAAATGATTATGATGGAGGTGGCTCTGGATGTAGTGTGTCAGGCCTTGTTGACTGAGGTCGCAATAGAAAGGATTAAACACTCTTGACATCTCTCTCTCTCTCTCTCTCTCTCAGGGTCGTGTCTTGACTTGCTTGGCATGAGATGTGGGCTACTTCCTGTACGTCCTGGCTCTTACCTCAGCCTGTAGAGAGGGCTCTAGATGGATATAACCCGTTTTAGCATGGGCATTGCCAACTCCATAATGGCACAGATACAAAGATTAGTCCTCATTCTATCTATGTCTCACTGCCTCAGGCTGTTGTTGTGACTCGGACTATGTTGTTGTCTTGACTCGGACTATGTTATTGTTGTTGTCTTGCCTCGGACTATGTTGTTGTTGTTGTCTTGACTCGGACTATGTTGTTGTTGTCTTGGATTATGTTTTTGTTGTTGTTGTGACTCGGACTATGTTGTTGTTGTCTCTCGGACTATGTTGTTGTTGTCTCTCGGACTATGTTGTTGTTGTTGTGACTCGCACTGTGTTGTTGTTGTTGTGACTCGCACTGTGTTGTTGTTGTTGTGACTCGCACTGTGTTGTTGTTGTTGTGACTCGGACTATGTTGTTGTTGTTGTGACTCGGACTATGTTGTTGTTGTTGTGACTCGGACTATGTTGTTGTTGTTGTGACTCGGACTATGTTGTTGTTGTTGTGACTCGGACTATGTTGTTGTTGTTGTGACTCGGACTATGTTGTTGTTGTTGTTGTGACTCGGACTATGTTGTTGTTGTTGTTGTGACTCGGACTATGTTGTTGTTGTGACTCGGACTATGTTGTTGTTGTTGTGACTCGGACTATGTTGTTGTTGTTGTGACTCGGACTATGTTGTTGTTGTTGTGACTCGGACTATGTTGTTGTTGTTGTGACTCGGACTATGTTGTTGTTGTTGTGACTCGGACTATGTTGTTGTTGTTGTGACTCGGACTATGTTGTTGTTGTTGTGACTCGGACTATGTTGTTGTTGTTGTGACTCGGACTATGTTGTTGTTGTTGTGACTCGGACTATGTTGTTGTTGTTGTGACTCGGACTATGTTGTTGTTGTTGTGACTCGGACTATGTTGTTGTTGTGACTCGGACTATGTTGTTGTTGTTGTGACTCGGACTATGTTGTTGTGACTCGGACTATGTTGTTGTTGTTGTTGTTGTGACTCGGACTATGTTGTTGTTGTGACTCGGACTATGTTGTTGTTGTGACTCGGACTATGTTGTTGTTGTTGTGACTCGGACTATGTTGTTGTTGTTGTGACTCGGACTATGTTGTTGTTGTTGTGACTCGGACTATGTTGTTGTTGTTGTGACTCGGACTATGTTGTTGTTGTTGTGACTCGGACTATGTTGTTGTTGTTGTGACTCGGACTATGTTGTTGTTGTTGTGACTCGGACTATGTTGTTGTTGTTGTGACTCGGACTATGTTGTTGTTGTTGTGACTCGGACTATGTTGTTGTTGTTGTGACTCGGACTATGTTGTTGTTGTTGTGACTCGGACTATGTTGTTGTTGTTGTGACTCGGACTATGTTGTTGTTGTTGTGACTCGGACTATGTTGTTGTTGTTGTGACTCGGACTATGTTGTTGTTGTTGTGACTCGGACTATGTTGTTGTTGTTGTGACTCGGACTATGTTGTTGTTGTTGTGACTCGGACTATGTTGTTGTTGTTGTGACTCGGACTATGTTGTTGTTGTTGTGACTCGGACTATGTTGTTGTTGTTGTGACTCGGACTATGTTGTTGTTGTTGTGACTCGGACTATGTTGTTGTTGTTGTGACTCGGACTATGTTGTTGTTGTTGTTGTGACTCGGACTATGTTGTTGTTGTGACTCGGACTATGTTGTTGTTGTTGTGACTCGGACTATGTTGTTGTTGTGACTCGGACTATGTTGTTGTTGTTGTGACTCGGACTATGTTGTTGTTGTTGTGACTCGGACTATGTTGTTGTTGTTGTGACTCGGACTATGTTGTTGTTGTTGTGACTCGGACTATGTTGTTGTTGTTGTGACTCGGACTATGTTGTTGTTGTTGTGACTCGGACTATGTTGTTGTTGTTGTGACTCGGACTATGTTGTTGTTGTTGTGACTCGGACTATGTTGTTGTTGTTGTGACTCGGACTATGTTGTTGTTGTTGTGACTCGGACTATGTTGTTGTTGTTGTTGTGACTCGGACTATGTTGTTGTTGTTGTTGTGACTCGGACTATGTTGTTGTTGTTGTGACTCGGACTATGTTGTTGTTGTTGTGACTCGGACTATGTTGTTGTTGTGACTCGGACTATGTTGTTGTTACTCGGACTATGTTGTTGTTGTTGTTACTCGGACTATGTTGTTGTTGTTGTGACTCGGACTATGTTGTTGTTGTTGTGACTCGGACTATGTTGTTGTTGTTGTGACTCGGACTATGTTGTTGTTGTTGTGACTCGGACTATGTTGTTGTTGTTGTGACTCGGACTATGTTGTTGTTGTTGTGACTCGGACTATGTTGTTGTGACTCGGACTATGTTGTTGTTGTGACTCGGACTATGTTGTTGTTGTTGTTGTGACTCGGACTATTTTGTTGTTGTTGTTGTTGTGACTCGGACTATGTTGTTGTTGTTGTGACTCGGACTATGTTGTTGTTGTTGTTGTGACTCGGACTATGTTGTTGTTGTTGTTGTGACTCGGACTATGTTGTTGTTGTTGTGACTCGGACTATGTTGTTGTTGTGACTCGGACTATGTATGTAGGCTAGTAGGTGAAGACTCAATAGCAGTTAGGGTTTTTAATTTTTTTTGGTCTCTGCTGGGACATGCATTTGAGATTGCTTCATGTAGGCCTAAGCCAGGCCTATGCCAAACCTTTACGGTTTCCAGGACCCAGACCAACCCTACTGCTGGATTTAAAATGGTGTTTTCATGAGGAGTGTATAATGACTATCTTGTTACTGAATCTGACCAGCTGTACAGTTCCATTGTTGACACTTGCTTCATCGAAAATGTGTATTTATCATATGATGTTTGGAATTCACAGATTTTTGTCAGCAGTTCTAGGTTTTTTTTGTTAGTGGATTTTCCACCATCCACCATCCCTCCACCATCCCTTGACTAGTCTGTCCTGTCACAGCAGAGATGTGTTACTGTGGTTACGTCACAGAGGCGCCGTCCCAAATGCTACCCTATTCCCTAGTGCACTGGGCAAAAGTAGTGCACTATATAGGAAATAGGGTACCATTACTGTGCACTGCATAGGGAATAGGGTCCTATTTGTGACGGAGCCAGAGAGATCTCCAGAGGAAGCCACACAGTCCCTTTCGAAGAGTTGTTAGGCCTAGGCTGAGTCTCAAATGGCACCCTATTTCCATAGGACACTGGTCAAAAGTAGTGCACCATATAGGGAATAGGGTGCCATTTGAGACGCAATTATATTTTACCCTGGACAATGCCTTCACTTTATCTTACAGGAGTTTGTGCTAACTGCTCTTTGAGAGGTTTGTTGAAGCTGGCATCCTTCTAGGAGAATGCCTTGGAAAAGACTGAAGCTGGCATCCTTCTAGGAGAATGCCTTGGAAAAGACTGAAGCTGGCGTCCCTCTAGGAGAATGCCTTGGAAAAGACTGAAGATGGCGTCCCTCTAGGGGAATGCCTTGGAAAAGACTGAAGCTGGCGTCCCTCTAGGAGAATGCCTTGGAAAAGACTGAAGCTGGCGTCCCTCTAGGGGAACGCCTTGGAAAAGACTGAAGCTGGCATCCCTCTAGGAGAATGCCTTGGAAAAGACTGAAGCTGGCGTCCTTCTAGGAGAATGCCTTGGAAAAGACTGAAGCTGGCGTCCCTCTAGGAGAATGCCTTGGAAAAGACTGAAGCTGGCGTCCCTCTAGGAGAATGCCTTGGAAAAGACTGAAGCTGGCGTCCCTCTAGGGGAATGCCTTGGAAAAGACTGAAGCTGGCGTCCTTCTAGGAGAATGCCTTGGAAAAGACTGAAGCTGGCGTCCCTCTAGGAGAATGCCTTGGAAAAGACTGAAGCTGGCGTCCCTCTAGGGGAATGCCTTGGAAAAGACTGAAGCTGGCGTCCCTCTAGGAGAATGCCTTGGAAAAGACTGAAGCTGGCGTCCCTCTAGGGGAATGCCTTGGAAAAGACTGAAGCTGGCGTCCCTCTAGGAGAATGCCTTGGAAAAGACTGAAGCTGGCGTCCCTCTAGGAGAATGCCTTGGAAAAGACTGAAGCTGGCGTCCCTCTAGGGGAATGCCTTGGAAAAGACTGAAGATGGCGTCCCTCTAGGAGAATGCCTTGGAAAAGACTGAAGCTGGCGTCCTTCTAGGAGAATGCCTTGGAAAAGACTGAAGCTGGCGTCCTTCTAGGAGAATGCCTTGGAAAAGACTGAAGCTGGCGTCCCTCTAGAAGAATGCCTTGGAAAAGACTGAAGCTGGCGTCCCTCTAGAAGAATGCCTTGGAAACGACTGAAGCTGGCGTCCCTCTAGGAGAATGCCTTGGAAAAGACTGAAGCTGGCGTCCTTCGAGGAGAATGCCTTGGAAAAGACTGAAGCTGGCGTCCCTCTAGGGGAATGCCTTGGAAAAGACTGAAGCTGGCGTCCTTCGAGGAGAATGCCTTGGAAAAGACTGAAGCTGGCGCCCCTCTAGGAGAATGCCTTGGAAAAGACTGAAGCTGGCGTCCTTCGAGGAGAATGCCTTGGAAAAGACTGAAGCTGGCGCCCCTCTAGGAGAATGCCTTGGAAAAGACTGAAGCTGGCGTCCCTCTAGGGGAATGCCTCCGAAAAGACTAGAAAAGAAGAAGAGGAGTCAACATTCCCGGAAGGCCTTTTGTCTTGTTGTTCACTTTCCAGGCTGCATCCCAAATGGCACCCTATTCCCTATACAGCCTTATGGGCCCTGGTCAGAAGTAGTTTGCTATGTAGGGAACAGGGTGCCATTTGGGACAAGCCTCCTATTGTCAAGCCTATTCCTCTTTTCTAAAACTCTTCAGCTGCAGGTAGCCTAGTGGTTAGAGTGTTGGACTAGTAACCAGCAGGTAGCCTAGTGGTTAGAGTGTTGGACTAGTAACCAGCAGGTAGCCTAGTGGTTAGAGCATTGGACTAGTAACCAGCAGGTATCCTAGTGGTTAGAGCGTTGGACTAGTAACCAGCAGGTAGCCTAGTGGTTAGAGTGTTGGACTAGTAACCAGCAGGTAGCCTAGTGGTTAGAGCATTGGACTAGTAACCAGCAGGTAGCCTAGTGGTTAGAGTGTTGGACTAGTAACCAGCAGGTAGCCTAGTGGTTAGAGTGTTGGACTAGTAACCAGCAGGTAGCCTAGTGGTTAGAGTGTTGGGCTAGTAACCAGCAGGTAGCCTAGTGGTTAGAGCGTTGGACTAGTAACCAGCAGGTAGCCTAGTGGTTAGAGTGTTGGACTAGTAACCAGCAGGTAGCCTAGTGGTTAGAGTGTTGGACTAGTAACCAGCAGGTAGCCTAGTGGTTAGAGTGTTGGACTAGTAACCAGCAGGTAGCCTAGTGGTTAGAGCATTGGACTAGTAACCAGCAGGTATCCTAGTGGTTAGAGCGTTGGACTAGTAACCAGCAGGTAGCCTAGTGGTTAGAGTGTTGTACTAGTAACCAGCAGGTAGCCTAGTGGTTAGAGTGTTGGACTAGTAACCAGCAGGTAGCCTAGTGGTTAGAGCGTTGGACTAGTAACCAGCAGGTAGCCTAGTGGTTAGAGCGTTGGACTAGTAACCAGCAGGTAGCCTAGTGGTTAGAGCGTTGGACTAGTAACCAGCAGGTAGCCTAGTGGTTAGAGTGTTGGACTAGTAACCAGCAGGTAGCCTAGTGGTTAGAGCGTTGGACTAGTAACCAGCAGGTAGCCTAGTGGTTAGAGCGTTGGACTAGTAACCAGCAGGTAGCCTAGTGGTTAGAATGTTGGGCTAGTAACCAGCAGGTAGCCTAGTGGTTAGAGCGTTGGACTAGTAACCAGCAGGTTGCCTAGTGGTTACAGTTTTGGACTAGTAACCAGCAGGTCACCTAGTGGTTAGAGTGTTGGACTAGTAACCGGCAGGTAGCCTAGTGGTTAGAGCGTTGGACTAGTAACCAGCAGGTAGCCTAGTGGTTAGAGTGTTGGACTAGTAACCAGCAGGTAGCCTAGTGGTTAGAGTGTTGGACTAGTAACCAGCAGGTAGCCTAGTTGTTAGAGTGTTGTGGCAGTAACCAGCAGGTAGCCTAGTGGTTAGAGTGTTGGACTAGTAACCAGCAGGTAGCCTAGTGGTTAGAGTGTTGGACTAGTAACCAGCAGGTAGCCTAGTGGTTAGAGTGTTGTGCCAGTAACCAGCAGGTAGCCTAGTGGTTAGAGTGTTGGACTAGTAACCAGCAGGTAACCTAGTGGTTAGAGCGTTGGACTAGTAACCAGCAGGTAGCCTAGTGGTTAGAGTGTTGGACTAGTAACCAGCAGGTAGCCTAGTGGTTAGAGTGTTGGGCCAGTAACCAGTAGGTAGCCTAGTGGTTAGAGCGTTGAGCCAGTAACCAGCAGGTAGCCTAGTGGTTAGAGTGTTGGACTAGTAACCAGCAGGTAGCCTAGTGGTTAGAGCATTGGACTAGTAACCAGCAGGTAGCCTAGTGGTTAGAGTGTTGGACTAGTAACCAGCAGGTAGTCTAGTGGTTAGAGTGTTGGACTAGTAACCAGCAGGTAGCCTAGTGGTTAGAGTGTTGGACTAGTAACCAGTAGGTAGCCTAGTGGCTAGAGTGTTGGGCTAGTAACCAGCAGGTAGCCTAGTGGTTAGAGTGTTGGACTAGTAACCAGCAGGTAGCCACATAGTGGTTAGAGTGTTGGGCTAGTAACCAGCAGGTAGCCTAGTGGTTAGAGCGTTGGACCAGTAACCAGCAGGTAGCCTAGTGGTTAGAGCGTTGGGCCAGTAACCAGCAGGTAGCCTAGTGGTTAGAGTGTTGGGCCAGTAACCAGCAGGTAGCCTAGTGGTTAGAGCGTTGGACCAGTAACCAGCAGGCAGCCTAGTGGTTAGAGTGTTGGACTAGTAACCAGCAGGTAGCCTAGTGGTTAGAGTGTTGGACTAGTAACCAGCAGGTAGCCTAGTGGTTAGAGTGTTGGACTAGTAACCAGCAGGTAGCCTAGTGGTTAGAGTGTTGGACTAGTAACCAGCAGGTAGCCTAGTGGTTAGAGTGTTGGGCTAGTAACTGAAAGGTTGCTGGATCAAATCCCTAAGCTGACAAGGTCAAAATATGTCGTTCTGCCCCTGAACAAGGCACTGTTCCCCAGTAGGCCATCGTTGTAAATAAGAATTTGTTCTTAACTGACTTACCTCGTTAAATAAAGGGTAAAATAATATTAAAATAATGTAATGCCACTGCTCTGTTGACCATTGAATTTGATTTGTGGAATCGGTTGATTGTGTTCTCCACGGTTAAGGAAGTGTTTTTGTCATGACGAGTAACAACTTCCCGTCAGCTTTAACTGAGGACTGACTTCTGGATTTCATTGGTTGTCCTTCAACTAGGTAGGCCTGCACTCTCACTATTGTAGCTAGTTGGCTTCAAATCAAATCAAATGTATTTATATAGCCCTTCTTACATCAGCTGATATCTCAAAGTGCTGTACAGAAACCCAGCCTAAAACCCCAAACAGCAAGCAATGCAGGTGTAGAAGCACGGTGGCTAGGAAAAACTCCCTAGAAAGGCCAAAACCTAGGAAGAAACCTAGCAAGGAACCAGGCTATGAGGGGTGGCCAGTCCTCTTCTGGCTGTGCCGGGTGGAGATTATAACAGAACATGGCCAAGATGTTCAAATGTTCATAAATTACCAGCGTGGTCAAATAATAATAATCACAGTAGTTGTCGAGGGTGCAGGCTTATCCTGGAAAAGTTAGAATGACCAGACTGGTGAACACTTTGTACATTATTCAGTGTTTGTTTGTTTCAATTCAATATCGTTTGTCTTTTGTTTCTTAATTTCATTGGGAATCCCTCTTTTCATTCACTAGAATATGTAGGCTTATTGTGTAGGCTTTATTTCAAATGTTACCCGGTTTTGAAAGTAAAGTCCATTGAGACTGTCATAATGGATACTTGGCTTTTAAAAGGTGACTACACTTCCTGGTTTGGCCTAATTTTAGATTTGGTTCTGTAAGAAATGCTAGTGGCCATGACTGAATTCAAAAAGGAGTTGGTTTCAGGGTGTGGTTTGATGTGGGTGTCTCGTGTGTGTGTGTGTGTGTGTGTGTGTGTGTGTGTGTGTGTGTGTGTGTGTGTGTGTGTGTGTTTGCTTTTGGAAGAGTTGGACAAATGTATTTCTCCAATTAGCTTCAGCTGGCTGGTGTGTGTGACCGTGACAAAGTTGGTTTAACTTTGGATAGCCTATCTCGGGCTAATTAGGAACCGTCCGAATAAATTAAACATTGTAAAATGACACACAAAGAATCAGTCAAAAAAAAGTGATTTTAATCAAATGGAACGACCCAGCAGTCTCCATTTGTTGGCTTTTGTCTTTCCATTGTCTGCCTATGAGGTAATAGAGAAAGGATTGAAGTGGGAAAAAACACCTCAGGAACCTCATGACAGGAAGAAGGATATTTGTAGTCCGTAGGTATGTGCATCTTTCCCTTTTCAAGACGATTTGATGATGTACCGCGCATTCGGGGAAAGTTTTCAGACCCCTTGACATATGTTCCACATTTTGTTACGTTACAGCCTTATTCTAAAATTGAATAAATCGTTTTTTTTCTTCCTCTGTGGGAAACATCGGAGTCAACATGGGGTGGGGGGGGTTCAACTCAATATTAGGAACGTGTTCCTCTCGTTTGGTATACTCAGTGTACACATTATATATTTTTTTAAAGCAAAACTATGGCTGATGGCGAACCTGAATAATCCAAAGAAACTATTTTGAGGAAGTGTATACTGGCTACGGCATCTCAACATGAACAAACAGTACTATTGGCGCTTTTTCTCTCGTTTTCTCAAGCGAAGGTCTTTTTATACATTATACTGCCTCCAGCTCACATTACGTAATACTGCCTCCAGCTCACGTTACGTTATACTGCCTCCAGCTCACATTACGTAATACTGCCTCCAGCTCACGTTACGTTATACTGCCTCCAGCTCACATTACGTTATACTGCCTCCAGCTCACGTTACGTAATACTGCCTCCAGCTCACGTGACATTATACTGCCTCCAGCTCACGTGACATAATACTGCCTCCAGCTCACGTTACATTATACTGCCTCCAGCTCACGTTACATTATACTGCCTCCAGCTCACGTTACGTAATACTGCCTCCAGCTCACGTTACGTTATACTGCCTCCAGCTCACATTACGTTATACTGCCTCCAGCTCACATTACGTTATACTGCCTCCAGCTCACGTTACGTAATACTGCCTCCAGCTCACGTTACATTATACTGCCTCCAGCTCACGTTACATTATACTGCCTCCAGCTCACGTTACGTTATACTGCCTCCAGCTCACATTACATTATACTGCCTCCACGTTACATTATACTGCCTCCAGCTCACGTTACATTATACTGCCTCCAGCTCACGTTACGTTATACTGCCTCCAGCTCACATTACATTATACTGCCTCCAGCTCACGTTACATTATACTGCCTCCAGCTCACATTACATTATACTGCCTCCAGCTCACATTACATTATACTGCCTCCAGCTCACGTTACATTATACTGCCTCCAGCTCACGTTACATTATACTGCCTCCAGCTCACGTTACATTATACTGCCTCCAGCTCACGTTACATTATACTGCCTCCAGCTCACATTACATTATACTGCCTCCAGCTCACGTTACGTTATACTGCCTCCAGCTCACATTACGTTATACTGCCTCCAGTCTCACGTTACATTATACTGCCTCCAGCTCACGTTACGTTATACTGTCTCCAGCTCACGTTACGTTATACAGCCTCCAGCTCACGTTACGTTATACTGCCTCCAGCTCACATTACGTTATACTGCCTCCACATTACATTATACTGCCTCCAGCTCACATTACATTATACTGCCTCCACATTACATTATACTGCCTCCAGCTCACATTACATTATACTGCCTCCAGCTCACATTACATTATACTGCCTCCAGCTCACATTACATTATACTGCCTCCAGCTCACGTTACGTTATACTGCCTCCAGCTCACGTTACATAATACTGCCTCCAGCTCACGTTACATTATACTGCCTCCAGCTCACGTGACATAATACTGCCTCCAGCTCACGTTACATTATACTGCCTCCAGCTCACGTGACATAATACTGCCTCCAGCTCTCGTTACATTATACTGCCTCCAGCTCACGTTACATTATACTGCCTCCAGCTCACGTTACGTTATACTGCCTCCAGCTCACGTTACGTTATACTGCCTCCAGCTCACGTTACGTTATACTGCCTCCAGCTCACATTACATTATACTGTCTCCAGCTCACATTACATTATACTGCCTCCAGCTCACGTTACATTATACTGCCTCCAGCTCACGTTACATTATACTGCCTCCACATTACATTATACTGCCTCCACATTACATTATACTGCCTCCAGCTCACATTACATTATACTGCCTCCAGCTCACGTTACGTTATACTGCCTCCAGCTCACGTTACGTTATACTGCCTCCAGCTCACGTTACGTTATACTGCCTCCAGCTCACGTTACGTTATACTGCCTCCAGCTCACGTTACGTTATACTGCCTCCAGCTCACGTTACGTTATACTGCCTCCAGCTCACGTTACGTTATACTGCCTCCAGCTCACGTTACGTTATACTGCCTCCAGCTCACGTTACGTTATACTGCCTCCAGCTCACGTTACGTTATACTGCCTCCAGCTCACGTTACATTATACTGCCTCCAGCTCACGTTACATTATACTGCCTCCAGCTCACGTTATACTGCCTCCAGCTCACGTTACATTATACTGCCTCCAGCTCACGTTACATTATACTGCCTCCAGCTCACATTACATTATACTGCCTCCAGCTCACATTATACTGCCTCCAGCTCACATTATACTGCCTCCAGCTCACATTACATTATACTGCCTCCAACTCACGTTACATTATACTGCCTCCAGCTCATATTATACTGCCTCCAGCTCACATTACGTTATACTGCCTCCAGTCTCACTTTACATTATACTGCCTCCAGCTCACGTTACATTATACTGCCTCCAGCTCACGTTACATTATACTGCCTCTAGCTCACGTTACGTTATACTGCCTCCAGCTCACGTTACGTTATACTGCCTCCAGCTCACGTTACATTATACTGCCTCCAGCTCACATTACATTATACTGCCTCCAGCTCACATTATACTGCCTCCAGCTCACATTATACTGCCTCCAGCTCACATTACATTATACTGCCTCCAGCTCACGTTACATTATACTGCCTCCAACTCACGTTACATTATACTGCCTCCAGCTCACATTATACTGCCTCCAGCTCACGTTACATTATACTGCCTCCAGCTCACGTTACGTTATACTGCCTCCAGCTCACGTTACGTTATACTGCCTCCAGCTCACGTTACATTATACTGCCTCCAGCTCACGTTACATTATACTGCCTCCAGCTCACATTACATTATACTGCCTCCAGCTCACATTATACTGCCTCCAGCTCACATTATACTGCCTCCAGCTCACATTACATTATACTGCCTCCAGCTCACGTTACATTATACTGCCTCCAACTCACGTTACATTATACTGCCTCCAGCTCACATTATACTGCCTCCAGCTCACATTACGTTATACTGCCTCCAGCTCACTTTACATTATACTGCCTCCAGCTCACGTTACATTATACTGCCTCCAGCTCACGTTACATTATACTGCCTCCAGCTCACGTTACGTTATACTGCCTCCAGCTCACGTTACGTTATACTGCCTCCAGCTCACGTTACATTATACTGCCTCCAGCTCACGTTACATTATACTGCCTCCAGCTCACGTTACATTATACTGCCTCCAGCTCACATTATACTGCCTCCAGCTCACATTATACTGCCTCCAGCTCACATTACGTTATACTGCCTCCAGCTCACTTTACATTATACTGCCTCCAGCTCACGTTACGTTATACTGCCTCCAGCTCACGTTACGTTATACTGCCTCCAGCTCACGTTACGTTATACTGCCTCCAGCTCACGTTACGTTATACTGCCTCCAGCTCACGTTACGTTATACTGCCTCCATCTCACGTTACGTTATACTGCCTCCAGCTCACGTTACGTTATACTGCCTCCAGCTCACGTTACGTTATACTGCCTCCAGCTCACGTTACGTTATACTTCCTCCAGCTCACGTTACGTTATACTGCCTCCAGCTCACGTTACGTTATACTGCCTCCAGCTCACGTTACATTATACTGCCTCCAGCTCACGTTACATTATACTGCCTCCAGCTCACATTACGTTATACTGCCTCCAGCTCACATGACGTTATACTGCCTCCAACTCACGTTACATAATACTGCCTCCAGCTCACATGACGTTATACTGCCTCCAACTCACATTGTAAAGTGGTGGGTGATGCTCTGATTCTGCCTACCGTTGACTATAGCTAACACACTCGTTTGGGAGGCGCACTTTAATTATCAGTTAAAATGGAGAAATAAAAATAGTAGCTCTTTTTAAACCTGGCCATCCAAACAGTTTTTAACACGTGATTGCAGCTACTCTGTATGCTGTCTGACAGGTGGTATTTACTCTCTTCTAACTAGTCTCTGTATGCTTTCTGACAGGTGATATTCCTCTAACTAGTCTCTATGCTGTCTGACAGGCAATATTCCTCTAACTAGTCTCTGTCTGACAGGTGATATTCCTCTAACTAGTCTCTGTCTGACAGGTGGTATTCCTCTAACTAGTCTCTGTCTGACAGGTGATATTCCTCCAACTAGTCTCTGTCTGACAGGTGGTATTCCTCTAACTAGTCTCTGTATGCTGTCTGACAGGTGATATTCCTCTAACTAGTCTCTGTATGCTGTCTGACAGGTGGTATTCCTCTAACTAGTCTCTGTATGCTGTCTGACAGGTGATATTCCTCTAACTAGTCTCTGTATGCTGTCTGACAGGTGGTATTCCTCTAACTAGTCTCTGTCTGACAGGTGGTATTCCTCTAACTAGTCTCTATATGCTGTCTGACAGGTGATATTCCTCTATCTAGTCTCTGTCTGACAGGTGGTATTCCCTTAACTAGTCTCTGTATGCTGTCTGACAGGTGGTATTCCTCTAACTAGTCTCTGTATGCTGTCTGACAGGTGGTATTCCTCTAACTAGTCTCTGTCTGACAGGTGGTATTCCTCTAACTAGTCTCTGTCTGACAGGTGATATTCATCTAACTAGTCTCTGTATGCTGTCTGACAGGTGATATTCCTCTAACTAGTCTCTGTCTGACAGGTGGTATTCCTCTAACTAGTCTCTATATGCTGTCTGACAGGTGATATTCCTCTAACTAGTCTCTGTCTGACAGGTGATATTCCTCTAACTAGTCTCTGTATGCTGTCTGACAGGTGGTATTCCTCTAACTAGTCTCTGTCTGACAGGTGGTATTCCTCTAACTAGTCTCTGTATGCTGTCTGACAGGTGATATTCATCTAACTAGTCTCTGTATGCTGTCTGACAGGTGATATTCCTCTAACTAGTCTCTGTCTGACAGGTGATATTCATCTAACTAGTCTCTGTATGCTGTCTGACAGTTGGTATTCCTCTAACTAGTCTCTGTATGCTATCTGACAGGTGATATTCTTCTAACTAGTCTCTGTCTGACAGGTGATATTCCTCTAACTAGTCTCTGTCTGACAGGTGATAGTCCTCTAACTAGTCTCTGTCTGACAGGTGATATTCCTCTAACTAGTCTCTGTCTGACAGGTGATATTCCTCTAACTAGTCTCTATATGCTGTCTGACAGGTGATATTCCTCTAACTAGTCTCTGTCTGACAGGTGATATTCCTCTAACTAGTCTCTGTCTGACAGGTGGTATTCCTCTAACTAGTCTCTGTCTGACAGGTGGTATTCCTCTAACTAGTCTCTGTCTGACAGGTGATATTCCTCTAACTAGTCTCTGTCTGACAGGTGGTATTCCTCTAACTAGTCTCTGTCTGACAGGTGGTATTCCTCTAACTAGTCTCTGTCTGACAGGTGGTATTCCTCTAACTAGTCTCTGTCTGACAGGTGGTATTCCTCTAACTAGTCTCTGTCTGACAGGTGATATTCCTCTAACTAGTCTCTGTATGCTGTCTGACAGGTGATATTCCTCTAACTAGTCTCTGTATGCTGTCTGACAGGTGATATTCCTCTAACTAGTCTCTGTCTGACAGGTGGTATTCCTCTAACTAGTCTCTGTCTGACAGGTGGTATTCCTCTAACTAGTCTCTGTCTGACAGGTGATATTCCTCTAACTAGTCTCTGTCTGACAGGTGATGTTATTCCGCTAACTAGTCTCTGTCTGACAGGTGATATTCCTCCAACTAGTCTCTGTCTGACAGGTGGTATTCCTCTAACTAGTCTCTGTATGCTGTCTGACAGGTGGTATTCCTCTAACTAGTCTCTTTCTGACAGGTGATATTCCTCTAACTAGTCTCTGTCTGACAGGTGGTATTCCTCTAACTAGCCTCTGTATGCTGTCTGACAGGTGATATTCCTCTAACTAGTCTCTGTCTGACAGGTGATATTCCTCTAACTAGTCTCTGTAGGCTGTCTGACAGGTGGTATTTACTCTCCTCTAACTAGTCTCTGTCTGACAGGTGATATTCCTCTAACTAGTCTCTGTATGCTGTCTGACAGGTGGTATTCCTCTAACTAGTCTCTGTATGCTGTCTGACAGGTGGTATTCCTCTAACTAGTCTCTGTATGCTGTCTGACAGGTGATATTCCTCTAACTAGTCTCTGTATGCTGTCTGACAGGTGATATTCCTCTAACTAGTCTCTATATGCTGTCTGACAGGTGGTATTCCTCTAACTAGTCTCTGTATGCTGTCTGACAGGTGGTATTCCTCTAACTAGTCTCTGTCTGACAGGTGATATTCCTCTAACTAGTCTCTGTCTGACAGGTGATATTCCTCTAACTAGTCTCTATATGCTGTCTGACAGGTGATATTCCTCTAACTAGTCTCTATATGCTGTCTGACAGGTGGTATTCCTCTAACTAGTCTCTATATGCTGTCTGACAGTTGGTATTCCTCTAACTAGTCTCTGTATGCTGTCTGACAGGTGATATTCCTCTAACTAGTCTCTATATGCTGTCTGACAGGTGATATTCCTCTAACTAGTCTCTGTATGCTGTCTGACAGGTGGTATTCCTCTAACTAGTCTCTGTATGCTGTCTGACAGGTGATATTCCTCTAACTAGTCTCTGTATGCTGTCTGACAGGTGATATTCCTCTAACTAGTCTCTGTCTGACAGGTGATATTCCTCTAACTAGTCTCTGTATGCTGTCTGACAGGTGGTATTCCTCTAACTAGTCTCTGTCTGACAGGTGGTATTCCTCTAACTAGTCTCTGTATGCTGTCTGACAGGTGATATTCCTCTAACTAGTCTCTGTATGCTGTCTGACAGGTGGTATTCCTCTCCTTTAACTAGTCTCTGTCTGACAGGTGATATTCCTCCAACTAGTCTCTGTATGCTGTCTGACAGGTGGTATTCCTCTAACTAGTCTCTATATGCTGTCTGACAGGTGGTATTCCTCTAACTAGTCTCTGTCTGACAGGTGATATTCCTCTAACTAGTCTCTATATGCTGTCTGACAGGTGGTATTCCTCTAACTAGTCTCTATATGCTGTCTGACAGGTGATATTCCTCTAACTAGTCTCTATATGCTGTCTGACAGGTGGTATTCCTCTAACTAGTCTCTATATGCTGTCTGACAGGTGATATTCCTCTAACTAGTCTCTATATGCTGTCTGACAGGTGATATTCCTCTAACTAGTCTCTATATGCTGTCTGACAGGTGGTATTCCTCTAACTAGTCTCTATATGCTGTCTGACAGGTGATATTCCTCTAACTAGTCTCTATATGCTGTCTGACAGGTGATATTCCTCTAACTAGTCTCTGTATGCTGTCTGACAGGTGGTATTCCTCTAACTAGTCTCTGTATGCTGTCTGACAGGTGGTATTCCTCTAACTAGTCTCTGTATGCTGTCTGACAGGTGGTATTCCTCTAACTAGTCTCTGTCTGACAGGTGGTATTCCTCTAACTAGTCTCTGTCTGACAGGTGATATTCCTCTAACTAGTCTCTGTCTGACAGGTGGTATTCCTCTAACTAGTCTCTGTATGCTGTCTGACAGGTGGTATTCCTCTAACTAGTCTCTGTCTGACAGGTGGTATTCCTCTAACTAGTCTCTGTATGCTGTCTGACAGGTGGTATTCCTCTAACTAGTCTCTGTCTGACAGGTGGTATTCCTCTAACTAGTCTCTGTATGCTGTCTGACAGGTGGTATTCCTCTAACTAGTCTCTGTCTGACAGGTGGTATTCCTCTAACTAGTCTCTGTCCGATAGGTGGTATTCCTCTAACTAGTCTCTGTCTGACAGGTGGTATTCCTCTAACTAGCCTCTGTATGCTGTCTGACAGGTGATATTCCTCTAACTAGTCTCTGTCTGACAGGTGATATTCCTCTAACTAGTCTCTGTAGGCTGTCTGACAGGTGGTATTTACTCTCCTCTAACTAGTCTCTGTCTGACAGGTGATATTCCTCTAACTAGTCTCTGTATGCTGTCTGACAGGTGGTATTCCTCTAACTAGTCTCTGTATGCTGTCTGACAGGTGGTATTCCTCTAACTAGTCTCTATATGCTGTCTGACAGGTGATATTCCTCTAACTAGTCTCTATATGCTGTCTGACAGGTGATATTCCTCTAACTAGTCTCTATATGCTGTCTGACAGGTGGTATTCCTCTAACTAGTCTCTGTATGCTGTCTGACAGGTGGTATTCCTCTAACTAGTCTCTGTCTGACAGGTGATATTCCTCTAACTAGTCTCTGTCTGACAGGTGATATTCCTCTAACTAGTCTCTATATGCTGTCTGACAGGTGATATTCCTCTAACTAGTCTCTATATGCTGTCTGACAGGTGGTATTCCTCTAACTAGTCTCTATATGCTGTCTGACAGTTGGTATTCCTCTAACTAGTCTCTGTATGCTGTCTGACAGGTGATATTCCTCTAACTAGTCTCTGTATGCTGTCTGACAGGTGATATTCCTCTAACTAGTCTCTGTCTGACAGGTGATATTCCTCTAACTAGTCTCTGTATGCTGTCTGACAGGTGGTATTCCTCTAACTAGTCTCTGTCTGACAGGTGGTATTCCTCTAACTAGTCTCTGTATGCTGTCTGACAGGTGATATTCCTCTAACTAGTCTCTGTATGCTGTCTGACAGGTGGTATTCCTCTCCTTTAACTAGTCTCTGTCTGACAGGTGATATTCCTCCAACTAGTCTCTGTATGCTGTCTGACAGGTGGTATTCCTCTAACTAGTCTCTATATGCTGTCTGACAGGTGGTATTCCTCTAACTAGTCTCTGTCTGACAGGTGATATTCCTCTAACTAGTCTCTATATGCTGTCTGACAGGTGGTATTCCTCTAACTAGTCTCTATATGCTGTCTGACAGGTGATATTCCTCTAACTAGTCTCTATATGCTGTCTGACAGGTGGTATTCCTCTAACTAGTCTCTATATGCTGTCTGACAGGTGATATTCCTCTAACTAGTCTCTATATGCTGTCTGACAGGTGATATTCCTCTAACTAGTCTCTATATGCTGTCTGACAGGTGGTATTCCTCTAACTAGTCTCTGTATGCTGTCTGACAGGTGATATTCCTCTAACTAGTCTCTGTATGCTGTCTGACAGGTGATATTCCTCTAACTAGTCTCTGTATGCTGTCTGACAGGTGGTATTCCTCTAACTAGTCTCTGTATGCTGTCTGACAGGTGGTATTCCTCTAACTAGTCTCTGTCTGACAGGTGGTATTCCTCTAACTAGTCTCTGTCTGACAGGTGATATTCCTCTAACTAGTCTCTGTCTGACAGGTGGTATTCCTCTAACTAGTCTCTGTATGCTGTCTGACAGGTGGTATTCCTCTAACTAGTCTCTGTCTGACAGGTGGTATTCCTCTAACTAGTCTCTGTATGCTGTCTGACAGGTGGTATTCATCTAACTAGTCTCTGTCTGACAGGTGGTATTCCTCTAACTAGTCTCTGTATGCTGTCTGACAGGTGGTATTCATCTAACTAGTCTCTGTCTGACAGGTGGTATTCCTCTAACTAGTCTCTGTCCGATAGGTGGTATTCCTCTAACTAGTCTCTGTATGCTGTCTGACAGGTGGTATTCCTCTAACTAGTCTCTGTATGCTGTCTGACAGGTGATATTCCTCTAACTAGTCTCTGTCTGACAGGTGGTATTCCTCTAACTAGTCTCTGTATGCTGTCTGACAGGTGGTATTCCTCTAACTAGTCTCTGTATGCTGTCTGACAGGTGATATTCCTCTAACTAGTCTCTGTATGCTGTCTGACAGGTGGTATTCCTCTAACTAGTCTCTGTCTGACAGGTGATATTCCTCTAACTAGTCTCTGTCTGACAGGTGGTATTCCTCTAACTAGTCTCTGTCTGACAGGTGATATTCCTCTAACTAGTCTCTGTCTGACAGGTGGTATTCATCTAACTAGTCTCTGTCTGACAGGTGGTATTCCTCTAACTAGTCTCTGTCCGATAGGTGGTATTCCTCTAACTAGTCTCTGTATGCTGTCTGACAGGTGATATTCCTCTAACTAGTCTCTGTATGCTGTCTGACAGGTGATATTCCTCTAACTAGTCTCTGTATGCTGTCTGACAGGTGGTATTCATCTAACTAGTCTCTGTCTGACAGGTGGTATTCCTCTAACTAGTCTCTGTCCGATAGGTGGTATTCCTCTAACTAGTCTCTGTCTGACAGGTGATATTCCTCTAACTAGTCTCTGTCTGACAGGTGATATTCCTCTAACTAGTCTCTGTCTGACAGGTGGTATTCCTCTAACTAGTCTCTGTCTGACAGGTGGTATTCCTCTAACTAGTCTCTGTATGCTGTCTGACAGGTGATATTCCTCTAACTAGTCTCTGTATGCTGTCTGACAGGTGATATTCCTCTAACTAGTCTCTATATGCTGTTTGACAGGTGATATTCCTCTAACTAGTCTATATGCTGTCTGACAGGTGATATTCCTCTAACTAGTCTCTATATGCTGTCTGACAGGTGATATTCCTCTAACTAGTCTATATGCTGTCTGACAGGTGATATTCCTCTAACTAGTCTCTGTATGCTGTCTGACAGGTGGTATTCCTCTAACTAGTCTCTGTATGCTGTCTGACAGGTGATATTCCTCTAACTAGTCTCTGTATGCTGTCTGACAGGTGGTATTCCTCTAACTAGTCTCTGTATGCTGTCTGACAGGTGGTATTCCTCTAACTAGTCTCTGTCTGACAGGTGATATTCCTCTAACTAGTCTCTGTCTGACAGGTGGTATTCCTCTAACTAGTCTCTGTCTGACAGGTGGTATTCCTCTAACTAGTCTCTGTATGCTGTCTGACAGGTGATATTCCTCTAACTAGTCTCTGTATGCTGTCTGACAGGTGGTATTCCTCTAACTAGTCTCTGTCTGACAGGTGGTATTCCTCTAACTAGTCTCTGTCTGACAGGTGGTATTCCTTTAACTAGTCTCTGTATGCTGTCTGACAGGTGGTATTCCTCTCCTCTAACTAGTCTCTGTCTGACAGGTGGTATTCCTCTAACTAGTCTCTGTATGCTGTCTGACAGGTGATATTCCTCTAACTAGTCTTTGTATGCTGTCTGACAGGTGATATTCCTCCAACTAGTCTCTGTATGCTGTCTGACAGGTGATATTCCTCCAACTAGTCTCTGTCTGACAGGTGATATTCCTCCAACTAGTCTCTGTATGCTGTCTGACAGGTGATATTCCTCTAACTAGTCTCTGTCTGACAGGTGATATTCCTCCAACTAGTCTCTGTATGCTGTCTGACAGGTGATATTCCTCTAACTAGTCTCTGTCTGACAGGTGGTATTCCTCTAACTAGTCTCTGTATGCTGTCTGACAGGTGGTATTCCTCTAACTAGTCTCTGTCTGACAGGTGATATTCCTCCAACTAGTCTCTATATGCTGTCTGACAGGTGATATTCCTCTAACTAGTCTCTGTTTGCCAATTTAATTCCACAAAATTATGTAAATTAACCTATAGACCGACATGCATGACCGTTAACGGTTAACCGTTAAACGTCCCTACTTTTGACTTATCCCTGAAACCACAGCTGGTTGGCTAATGGGATACTAACTTACTAGACTTTACTATGACGTGACCTCGTTCTCCATGCAATTCATTACCAAATGAGATGAGCCAATAAGTTTTGGAACGAAGCTGTAAAAGCTTCTATGCCCATTATTGAGAGAGGATAAATAAAGGAAAGCGAGCTGAGGTAAGCAGTAATTGGAAAAACCTGATTTGGCTGCAAATGGTGAGAATTAATTAATGTCTAGGCCTTTTCTCTTTATTCTGAGTCAGGAAGTAGAAGGACTATAGAAAGTCTCTCCGAGGGCCTCCCAAGTGGCGCAGTGGTCTAAGACACTGCATCGCAGTGTTAGCTGTGTTACTAGAGATCCTGTGTTCGAGTCCAGGCTCTGTCTCAGTGGTCTAAGGTACTGCATCGCTGTGCTAGCTGTGCAACTAGAGATCCTGGTTTGAGTCCAGGCTCTGTCACAACCGGCCGCGATCAGGAGACCAATGGGGCGGCGCACAATTGGTCCAGCATCGTCCGGGTTAGGGGAGGGACAGTAGGGATATCCTTGTCCCATCGCGCACTAGTGACTCCTGTGGCGGGCCGGGCTCAGTGCACGCTGAAACGGTCGCCAGGTGTGTTTAGTGTTTACTCCGACACATTGTTGCGGATGGCTTCCGGGTTAAGTGGCCATTGTGTCAAGAAGCAGTGCGGCTTGGTTGGGTTGTGTTTCGGAGGACGCACGGCTCTCGGCCTTCGCCTCTCCCGAGTCCGTACGGGAGATGCAGCGATGAGACAAGACTGTAACTACCAATTGGGTAGAAAAGGGGTAAAGTGAAAGAAGACTTGGCTCCATTGTTTAGCCTCATCGTCACGATGTAGTTTAACGTCATATAGCCTAGGCCTACATTCTGATCTGACACCGTCGTACAGTCATCCTGACACAGTTAACCCTGACTGGGGTGATCATGGCTTTTGTTTAACATGTCCTGAACTGACCCTTCCTAGACATATGTTTTGGTTTGCCATTGAGTCATTGATTGTCCATAATCTTTCAAACAAAATCTCTGGATCGGCAGGTAGCCTAGCGATTAGAGACGCGAGCCTGCAACTGGTGGGTTGCCAGTTCGAATCCCGGGTCCGACAGTAAAAATCTGGTGGGAAGTAATCTGGCAACCGGAGGGTTGCTGGTATCAAATCCGGGTTGGCATTTCCTGCCATTGTGCCCTTGATCAAGGCACTTAATCCCCCCCCCCCCCCCCCCCCCACATCAGCTCCCCGAGCGCCGCTGTGCCCAGTGTCAGCCTTCTACACCTCTCCAAAATGTGTATGCATGTCTTTTGGAGGCAGGGCTTAGTCTGTAAATGGGTTAACATTAAACAAACATAAAACTGATTTAGGCTTCATTCACAGCATTTCGGGAAAGAACAAAGAATTTGCTAAAGAGCGTAAACCTGTCAATTGAAAATAAACCGAAAATTCATCACATGTTGGCGAACTAAACCTAGGCTACGTCTTATCACATTCTGCAGGCCTCGGTAACGTTTTGTTTGTCCAGGAATAAACATATTAGCCTTCCTAGCTACTATGGTTATCTCAGACAGGCAGAGTTATTGGTAGGGCTTTAGAAAGGGGATGTCGCAGAGAGAGGAGACCATTGTACTAGCTTGCAGTGAAACAACAGACCCTTCAGCTACCGTAGCATCGTAAATAGGGAACCTGAGCTACTGCTGTTATGTGTGTCACTGACTAGATTGGCTGTTTTTTGTCTGAACTGTGTCCTGAGACCAAAATCTTTCCGTTACACTCATAAGGTACACTACCCACTACTTTCAGAGACCAAGGTGCTGTACATCAGTTTCAGTGGAAGGCAGGTGGCATCTATGCCCTAATGGGGCGGTAGGTAGCCTAGTGGTCAGACCGTTGGGCCAGTAACCGAAAGGTTGCTAGATCGAATCCCCGAGCTGACAAGGTAAAAATCTGTTGTTCTGTCCCTGAACAAGGCAGTTAACCCACTGTTCCCCGGTAGGCCGTCATTGAAAATAAGAATTTGTTCTTAACTGACTTGCCTAGTTAAATAAAAATACAAATTAATGCAAGACATCAATTTATTTATTTTTGTATTTATTTTGTATTTTTGTCAGGCTATATGTTGGCAAAATAGAGAGGTTGTAACACAAAGTTGATCATTTTAAGCTCCAACTTTATGCCATTTTGTTTTTGCGTTGTGACTTCTCGATACACAGAAGTTGAAACATGCCGTTTCATCTGTCTGTAACTAGTTCTCTTCATGTGTCATAGTGAGGGTGTCAGAGGCGCGCTAGCCATGAGGGGATGGCAGGAAGGGAAGGGTGGGTCTGTCACTCTTATCACACCGGCTACAGCCCATGTGTGAACTTCAATGTGTCGGCCTAAATAAGGAAAGAAGCGGATAACTAGGCGTAAATGAAGCTGCTGTTGGTTCATGATTTAGCCGAAGTTTTTAAAATGTAGACTTACGCAAACCATCCTTCTCCTAAAAGGACCTTTCTACCATGACCAAAAATATAAACGCAACATGAAACAATTTGAAAGATTTTACTGAGTTACAGTTCATATAAGGAATGTTGCATTTATATTTTTGTTCAGTGTATATAAATGTTTTTGATTGGGTGGGGAAAAAAATCGCTATAGTTATTCTTTTTGACTATATATCGTATCGTCTTGACGGTTGTACCTGCACCAAAACTTTTACTTCATAGCTTCTTCATCTTCTTTATTGATTTATTTAACCCTTTTTTGGTTACTACATGATTCCATATGTGTTATTACATAGTTTTGATGTCTTCACTATTATTCTACAATGTAGAAAATAAAGAAAAACCCTTGAATGAGTAGGTATCCAAACTTTTGACTGGTACTGAATGTCAGGGATGGGCAACTTTGATAGGGGGGGAGGGGGGGGGGGCACAACAAATCTGAACTCATCTTGAGGGGCCACAGTGGCTCGTGGGTCTGTGTACCCACATGCATACTCACACATGCAGTCAGAGCCGGCCATAGTCTTTTGGGGGCCCTAAGTGAAATTTTGTTGGGAGACAAAAATGTGCCTTCGTTCTCACTGCTTTTCCCCTCTTACGGCCTCTCCCCTCTTACGGCCTCTCCCCTCTTACTGCCTCTCCCCTCTTACTGCCTCTCCCCTCTTACTGCCTCTCCCCTCTTACGGCCTCTCCCCTCTTACTGCCTCTCCCCTCATTCGGCCTCTCCCCTCATACGGCCTCTCCCCTCTTACTGCCTCTCCCCTCTTACTGCCTCTCCCCTCTTACTGCCTCTCTCCTCTTACTGCCTCTCCCCTCTTACTGCCTCTCCCCTCTTACTGCCTCTCCCCTCTTACTGCCTCTCCCCTCTTACTGCCTCTCCCCTCTTACTGCCTCTCCCCTCTTACGGCCTCTCCCCTCTTACTGCCTCTCCCCTCTTACTGCCTCTCCCCTCTTACTGCCTCTCCCCTCTTACTGCCTCTCCCCTCTTACGGCCTCTCCCCTCTTACTGCCTCTCCCCTCTTTCTCTATTTTCCCTCCTTCCATTTTTCCCCCAGGATTTCTCTCTCCCCGTCTTCCACCGTCCCTTCTCTCTCTCTCTCTCTTTATCTCTAGACTTTCTATCCCTCTTTTCATCCATCCTTCGAGTGTGTCTCTTTACTCCTCTTTCTGTCCACTCTTCAATCCTCCCTCTATATTCGAGTTGGTTAAGGTGACCATGGATTTTAGACTGCTGACCAGATTATCTGTTGCTACTGATGCCGTTCTACAAGTGAACAATACCATTTTTAATTCAATAGATTACACAAAATGGTTCAAAGCACTTCCTGGAAAGGTACAGTAAAATGAAATAGAAATTAAGTCATTTTCCTCCTCCCTTCTCATCCTCTCAGGGCTGGCTTTGGCCGGACGAAGCCGCTCAAGATGAACATGGTGAAGAGGATCATGGGTAGGCCGCGGCAGGAGGAGTGTAGCCCGCAAGACAATGCACTTGGCCTCATGCACCTCAGACGCCTCTTCTCAGAGCTCTGCCACCCACCACGTCACATGACCCAGAAGGAGCAGGAGGAAAAACTCTACATGATGCTGCCCGTTTTCAACAGGGTGAGTAGGGGTTATGATTGGTTGATTGATTGATTGGAGGTCAAGCTCTACATGATGTTGCCCGTCTTCAACATGGTGAGAGTCAAACTCAGTGCTTGGTGGCTTGGCTTGCATCTCACTCAATAGATCTCTGCGAAGGTTAAGTTCATGTGTTAAATTTAGTGATGTGAATTAGAGGAAAGAAAGCAGAGATACACATGAAGTCCTACCTGACTTGCCTACGGAGCAGCTACTGCCCCTCCCCACCTTCAGGCTATGCTCAAACACTACACCCCAACCCGAGCACTCCGATCTACCACCTCTGGTTTCTTGGCCTCGGGAGGGCTGCTGCTGCTCAGCCCAATCAGAGCTCTTCTCTGTTCTGGCACCCCAATGGTGGAACCAGCTTCCCCCTGAAGCTAGGACAGCAGAGTCCCTGGCCATTTTCCCCCTGAAGCTAGGACAGCAGAGTCCCTGTCCAGCTTCCCCCTGAAACTAGGACAGCAGAGTCCCTGGCCATTTTCCCCCTGAAGCTAGGACAGCAGAGTCCCTGGCCATCTTCCCCCTGAAACTAGGACAGAAGACCCCCTAGCTACTAAACCCCTAGCTACTGAACCCCCTAGCTACTGAACCCCTAGCCCCTAGCTACTGAACCCTCTAGCTACTGAACCCCCTAGCTACTGAACCCCTAGCCCCTAGCTACTGAACCCCCTAGCTACTGACCCCCTAGCTACTAAACCCCTAGCTACTGACCCCCTAGCTACTAAACCCCTAGCTACTAAACCCTTAGCTACTAAACCCCTAGCTACTAAACCCCTAGCTACCAAACCCCTAGCTACCAAACCCCTAGCTACCAGACCCCCTAGCTACTAAACCCCTAGCTGCTGAACTCCCTAGCTACTGAACCCCCTAGCTACTGACCCCCTAGCTACTAAACCCCTAGCTACTAAACCCCTAGCTACTAAACCCCTAGCTACTAAACCCCTAGCTACCAAACCCCTAGCTACCAGACGCCCTAGCTACTAAACCCCTAGCTGCTGAACTCCCTAGCTACTGAACCCCCTAGCTACTAAACCCCTAGCTACTGAACTCCCTAGCTACTGAACCCCCTAGCTACTGAACCCCCTAGCTACTGAACCCCCTAGCTACTGAACCCCCTAGCTACTGAACCCCTAGCCCCTAGCTACTGAACCCTCTAGCTACTGAACCCCCTAGCTACTGAACCCCTAGCCCCTAGCTACTGAACCCCCTAGCTACTAACCCCCTAGCTACTAACCCCCTAGCTACTAAACCCCTAGCTACTAAACCCCTAGCTACTAAACCCCTAGCTACCAGACCCCCTAGCTACTAAACCCCTAGCTACTGAACTCCCTAGCTACTGAACCCCCTAGCTACTAAACCCCTAGCTACTGAACCCCTAGCTACTAAACCCCTAGCTACTGAACCCCCTAGCTACTGAACCCCCTAGCTACTAAACCCCTAGCTACTGAACCCCCTAGCTACTGAACCCCCTAGCTACTAAACCCCTAGTTACTGAACCCCTAGCTACTGAACCCCTAGCTACTGACTGTGATGTTTGGTTGTCCCACCTAGCTATCTAAGATGAATGCACTACCTTTAAGTCTCTCTGGATAAGAGTATCTGCTAAATGACTAGGATGTAAAACATATAGGTGGGCCTTGGTGTGTGTGTGTGTGTGTCCATGTGTGACTGTTCAAATCAAATCACATTGTATTTGTCAGATGCGCCGAATACAACAGGTGTAGTACAGTGAAATGCTTACTTACAAGCCCTTAACCAACAATGCAGTTTAAGAAAATACCCCCCAAAAATGTAAGAGATAAGAATAACAAATGATTAAAGAGCAGCAGTAAATAACAATAGCAGGGCTATATACAGTGGGTACCGATACAGAGTCAATGTGCGGGGGCACCGGTGTCGAAGTAATTGAGGTAATATGTACATGTAGGTAGAGTTATTAAAGTGACTATGTTTAGATAATAACAGAGTAGCAGCAGCGTGGAAGAGGGGGGGCAATGCAAATAGTCTGGGTAGCCATTTGATTAGATGTTCAGGAGTCTTATGGCTTGGGGGGTAGAAGCTGTTTAGAAGCCTTTTGGACCTAGACTTGGCGCTCCGGTACCGCTAGCCGTGCGGTAGCAGAGAGAACAGTCTATGACTAGGGTGGATGGAGTCTTATGACAATTTTTAGGGCCTTCCTTTTGACTGTTAATCTTTGACCTTTTGCAGGTGTTTGGTAACGCTCCCCCCAGCACCATGACGGAGAAGTTCCAGGACCTCCTTCAGTTCACTACCCAGGTGTCCCGGCTCATGGTCACTGAGATCAGACGGAGGGCTTCCAACAAGTCCACAGGTCAGTGGATTTATTTAACCAGATGGTCCCGTTGAGGTCAGAATAACACGTGTCTCACTGTTCCCCTAAAATATCTATTTTGGCCTATTTCATGTGTCAGTCTTAAGTCAACTTCGCTGCAACGTTTTTTTGCCTGCTACAGTCCATCGCCAGGGCTGTTGCTAAGCTGCCACCCCGTACTAATTAAACATACTGTGGGTGGTTAAAGTCTCCTCAATTTAGATCATGTCAGGTTTGTCTGAGCACAGCAGTTCTTAATCACAGCTTCTGATCTGACGCTACAGCCCTTCACAGCTTCTTATCTAACGCTACAGCCCTTCACAGCTTCTGATCTAACGCTACAGCCCTTCACAGCTTCTGATCTAACGCTACAGCCCTTCACAGCTTCTTATCTAACGCTACAGCCCTTCACAGCTTCTTATCTAATGCTACAGCCCTTCACCGCTTCTGATTTAACGCTACAGCTCTTCACAGCTTCTGATCTGACGCTATAGCCCTTCACAGCTTCTTATCTAACGCTACAGCCCTTCACAGCTTCTGATCTGACGCTACAGCCCTTCACAGCTTCTGATCTGACGCTACAGCCCTTCACAGCTTCTGATCTGACGCTACAGCCCTTCACAGCTTCTGATCTGACGCTACAGCCCTTCACAGCTTCTGATCTGACGCTACAGACCTTCACAGCTTCTTATCTGACGCTACAGCCCTTCACAGCTTCTTATCTAACTCTACAGCCCTTCACATCTTCTGATCTAACGCTACAGCCCTTCACAGCTTCTTATCTAACGCTACAGCCCTTCACAGCTTCTGATCTAACGCTACAGCCCTTCACAGCTTCTTATCTAACCCTACAGTTCTTCACAGCTTCTGATCTGACGCTACAGCTCGTCAGTATCAGTGGAGCTGTCTTGTTATTCGGCTAGCTCAGATAGGTGTCCAAGCAACAGCTCTAGAGCAACATTACCAAAATACCAACTTACTTATTACCTTGAATCTCACTGCTCAGTGTTGGAGCTCGTAAGTTGGATGGATGAAGTGGCCTCTCGTGATGATTTATACACATGGCCCCTCGTGATGATTTATACACATGGCCCCTGGTCTGGTTTGAGATGCTTTATACACCTGTTTTGGGTGAAATGTGGACCTAACTGACAGAGAAGGAGTGAGGGATGGAGTGAGGGAAAAGAGGACTGGCTTATGATCAGAGGGATGGATGGAGTAAAGCTGTCACTCAGCTTGACCATCCTTTGATATACTACATGACCAAAAGTATGTGTACACCTGTTCGTGGGAACATCTCATTCCAAAGTCATGGGCATTAATATCGAGTTGGTTCCCCCTTTGCTGCTATAACAGCCTCCACTCTTCTGGGAAGGCTTTCCACTAGGTGTTGGAACATTGCTGCAGGGACTTGCTTCCATTCAGCCACAAGAGCATTAGTGAGGTCGGGCACTGATGTTGGGCGATAAAGCCTGGCTCATAGTCGACGTTCAAATTCATCCCACAGGTGTTCGATGGGGTTGAGGTCAGGGCCCCTGTGCAGGCCAGTCAAGTTCTTCCACACTGATCTTGACAAACCATTTCTGTATGGACCTCGCTTTGTGCACGGGGGCTTGTCATGCTGAAACAGGAAAGAGCTTTCCCCAAACTGTTGCCACAAAGTTGGAAGCACAGAATTGTCAAAAAATGTCATTGTATGCTGTAGTGTTAAGATTTCCCTTCACTGCACTGGAACTAAGGGGCCTGAACCATGAAAAACAGGCCCAGACCATTATTCCTCCTCCACCAAACTTTACAGTTGGCACTGTGCATTGGGGCAGGTAGCGTTCTCCTGGTATCCGCCAAACCCAGATTCGTCTGTCGGACTGCCAGATGGTGAAGCGTGATTCATCACTCCAGAGAACGCGTTTCCACTGCTCCAGAGTCCAATGGCGGCGAGCGTTACACCTCTCAAGCCAACGCTTTGCATTGCGCTTGGTGATCTTAGGCTTGTGTGCGGCTGCTCAGCCATGGAAACCCTTTTCATGAAGCTCCAGTCTAACAGTTATTGTGCTGATGTTGCTTCAAGAGACAGTTTGGAACTTGGTAGCGAGTGTTGCAACCGAGGTCAGCACTCGTTAGTCCCATTCTGTGAGCTTGTGTGGTCTACCACTTCACGGCTGAGCCGTTGTTGCTCCTAGACGTTTCCACTTCACAATAACAGCACTGACAGTTGACCGGGGCAGCTCTAGCAGGGAAGAAATTTGACTAACTGTCTATGACGATGCCATGTTGAAAGTCTGAGCACTTCAGTAAGGTCATTCTACTGCCAATGTTTGTCTATGGAGATTGCATGGCTGTGTGCTCAATTTTATACACCTGTCAGCAAGGGGTGTGGCTGAAATAACTGAATCCACTAATTGAAATACTTTTGGCCATGTGGTGTTGTTCCATCCTGGAGAGAACACTGTGACTGCCAAGGATATCTTTACATGACTCCAGGCTTCACACTCCGACCTTTGCACCGCAAGACTTCCCCACGTGGCTTTGTTACTGATCACGGACCGCATTTCATCACCTTGGAATTCATATACCGTCTGCTATAATGCCACCACTGGAGATGGAACGATTCAGGCCCAGCTCGTGATCTCCATCAGCAGCAGATTTGAATTGAGAATGGAAAGTGAATATGTTTAACCTCTAATTCCTCCCAAACCCGGATCCGGGAGCACCCCCATCAGTAAAAAAGCTGACTAGCATAGCCTAGCATAGCGTCACAAGTAAATACTAGCATCTAAATATCATTAAATCACAAGTCCAGGACACCAGATGAAAGATACACATCTTGTGAATCCAGCCATCATTTCTGATTTTTAAAATGTTTTACAGGGAAGACACAATATGTAAATCTATTAGCTAACCACGTTAGCAAAAGACACCACTTTTTTTTACTCCACCAGTTTTTTACTCCATCAGTAGCTATCACAAATTCGACCAAATAAAGATATAAATAGCCACTAACCAAGAAACAACTTCATCAGATGACAGTCTGATAACATATTTATTGTATAGCATATGTTTTGTTAGAAAAATGTGCATATTTCAGGTATAAATCATAGTTTACCATTGCAGCCACCATCACAACTCTCACCAAAGCGACTAGAATAACTACAGAGAGCAACGTGTATTACCTAATTACTCGTCATAAAACATTTCTTAAAAATACACAGCGTACAGCAATTGAAAGACACAGATCTTGTGTTTTACAGCGAAAACACAATATAGCGTTATATTAGCTTACCACAATAGCAAACATCACAACAGCATTGATTCAAGGCAAAAATAGCGATAACGTATAAACCACCAAAATATATTAATTTTTTCACTAACCTTCTCAGAATTCTTCAGATGACAGAATGCATATAGAGTTTGTTTGAAAATGTGCATATTTAGCGGCACAAATCGTGGTTATACAATGAGAAAAGTAGCAAAGCTGCCCAGAAAATGTCAGGAGAAATCTTTGGAGAGGCACCTATTCTAATCAGTAACTATTCCAAAACTTGACTAAAAAATACAGGTTGGACAGCAATTGAAAGACAAATTAGTTCTTAATGCAATCGCTGGGTTACATTTTTAAAATTAACGTTACTTCAAGCATACAGCGTGCGCTAAAGCGAGACGCACCGAAATTCATGGCGGAATTATTATTTGACATTTGTCAACATAAGTACGAATTAACAGCATAAAGACTGCTTACTATTAGCTGAGCTTCCATCAGAATCTTGGGCAAGGTGTCCTTTCTCCAGAACAATCGTCTTTGGGTTGAAAGATGTCCTCTTCTCCTGTCGAAATAGCAGCTAACGATAGCCACCCACTGGAGAGGTGTCCAACTCGTGAAAGCGCATGACAAAGAAATCCCAGAAAATCGCAATAAACTGCTATAAACTGCTATAAGTCGGTTTAAATTAACTACCTTATGATGTCTTTAACACCTATAACGAATAAAAACATGACCGGAGATATAGAACTACTAAAACGAAAGCGTTTGCAGGACGCCATTGTGATGTCTTCTTGCGCCAGGCGCACCGTTGAAAAGGAAGGTACTTCCGTTCCACGGTCTTATATAGGGTCCCAGATTGCGCAATCCACTCCATTCAAATTCTCCCCGCTTACTGACATCTAGAGGAAGACGTATGCAGTGCATGTAGCCCGATGGCTTACATGGGGACTTATAAACTGACCTCAGAACAGGGACCTCGATTTCTGAAATCTCACTCCCTGACAGGAAATGTGCTGCAGAATGAGTTCTGTTTCACTCAGAGAAATAATTCAAACGGTTTTAGAAACTAGAGAGTGTTTTCTATCCAATAGTAATAATAATATGCATATTGTACGAGCAAGAATTGAGTACGAGGCAGTTTAATTTGGGAACTCATTTTTACAAAGTCGAAATGGCGCCCCCATAGGCTCAAGAGGTTAAATACAACAAATGTCTAACACGTCGAACACGAATCGCATTGATTCATTCCTCTAATCAAACCGAATCACACTGGATTCGTTTTAAACTAAAAACATATCTCGTCCCTGTATCGGAAACCGTGTATCTAGCTAGATAACTGTACGTATCGTATCGCGTTGAAAGAGAAAGATGGACATTCGTAGTCACCACCGATTTATTACAATGTTATTATCTTCCAGAAATATAGGCTTGCTGAAAAGGGATTTTGATTAGGGTCAGTGATTCTGTATGAAAACAGAATGGGGAGTTGTTCGTTCATGATTCCCCTGTATGAAGACAGAATGGGGATCTGTTCATGATTCCCCTGTATGAAGACAGAATGGGGAGCTGTTCGTTCATGATTCCCCTGTATGAAGACAGAATGGGGAGCTGTTCGTTCATGTTTCCCCTGTAATGAAAACAGAATGGGGAGCTGTTCATTCATGATTCCCCTGTAATGAAAACGGAATGGGGATCTGTTCATGATTCCCCTGTATGAAGACAGAATGGGGAGCTGTTCGTTCATGTTTCCCCTGTATGAAGACAGAATGGGGATCTGTTCATGATTCCCCTGTATGAAGACAGAATGGGGAGCTGTTCGTTCATGTTTCCCCTGTATGAAGACAGAATGGGGAGCTGTTCGTTCATGTTTCCCCTGTATGAAGACAGGATGGGGAGCTGTTCGTTCATGATTCCCCTGTATGAAGACAGAATGGGGAGCTGTTCGTTCATGATTCACCTGTATGAAAACAGAATGGGGAGCTGTTCGTTCATGATTCCCCTGTAATGAAAACAGAATGGGGAGCTGTTCGTTCATGATTCACCTGTATGAAAACAGAATGGGGAGCTGTTCGTTCATGATTCCCCTGTATGAAAACAGAATGGGGAGCTGTTCGTTCATGATTCCCCTGTAATGAAAACAGAATGGGGAGCCGTTCATGATTCCCCTGTATGAAGACAGAATGGGGAGCTGTTCGTTCATGATTCCCCTGTAATGAAAACAGAATGGGGAGCTGTTCGTTCATGATTCCCCTGTATGAAGACAGAATGGGGAGCTGTTCGTTCATGATTCCCCTGTATGAAGACAGAATGGGGAGCTGTTCGTTCATGATTCCCCTGTATGAAGACAGAATGGGGAGCTGTTCGTTCATGATTCCCCTGTAATGAAAACAGAATGGGGAGTTGTTCGTTCATGATTCCCCTGTATGAAGACAGAATGGGGATCTGTTCATGATTCCCCTGTATGAAGACAGAATGGGGAGCTGTTCGTTCATGATTCCCCTGTATGAAGACAGAATGGGGAGCTGTTCGTTCATGATTCCCCTGTATGAAAACGGAATGGGGAGCTGTTCGTTCATGATTCCCCTGTATGAAGACAGAATGGGGAGCTGTTCGTTCATGATTCCCCTGTATGAAAACAGAATGGGGATCTGTTCATGTTTCCCCTGTATGAAGACAGAATGGGGAGCTGTTCGTTCATGATTCCCCTGTATGAAGACAGAATGGGGAGCTGTTCGTTCATGATTCCCCTGTATGAAAACAGAATGGGGAGCTGTTCGTTCATGATTCCCCTGTATGAAGACAGAATGGGGAGCTGTTCGTTCATGTTTCCCCTGTATGAAGACAGAATGGGGAGCTGTTCGTTCATGATTCCCCTGTATGAAGACAGAATGGGGAGCTGTTCGTTCATGATTAACCTGTATGAAGACAGAATGGGGATCTGTTCATGATTCCCCTGTATGAAGACAGAATGGGGAGCTGTTCGTTCATGATTCCCCTGTATGAAGACAGAATGGGGAGCTGTTCGTTCATGATTCCCCTGTATGAAGACAGAATGGGGGGCTGTTCGTTCATGATTCCCCTGTATGAAGACAGAATGGGGAGCTGTTCGTTCATGATTCCCCTATATGAAGACAGAATGGGGAGCTGTTCGTTCATGTTTCCTCTGTATGAAGACAGAATGGGGATCTGTTCATGATTCCCCTGTATGAAGACAGAATGGGGAGCTGTTCGTTCATGTTTCCCCTGTATGAAGACAGAATGGGGAGCTGTTCGTTCATGTTTCCCCTGTAATGAAAACAGAATGGGGAGCTGTTCATTCATGATTCCCCTGTAATGAAAACGGAATGGGGATCTGTTCATGATTCCCCTGTATGAAGACAGAATGGGGAGCTGTTCGTTCATGTTTCCCCTGTATGAAGACAGAATGGGGATCTGTTCATGATTCCCCTGTATGAAGACAGAATGGGGAGCTGTTCGTTCATGTTTCCCCTGTATGAAGACAGAATGGGGAGCTGTTCGTTCATGTTTCCCCTGTATGAAGACAGGATGGGGAGCTGTTCGTTCATGATTCCCCTGTATGAAGACAGAATGGGGAGCTGTTCGTTCATGATTCACCTGTATGAAAACAGAATGGGGAGCTGTTCGTTCATGATTCCCCTGTAATGAAAACAGAATGGGGAGCTGTTCGTTCATGATTCACCTGTATGAAAACAGAATGGGGAGCTGTTCGTTCATGATTCCCCTGTATGAAAACAGAATGGGGAGCTGTTCGTTCATGATTCCCCTGTAATGAAAACAGAATGGGGAGCCGTTCATGATTCCCCTGTATGAAGACAGAATGGGGAGCTGTTCGTTCATGATTCCCCTGTAATGAAAACAGAATGGGGAGCTGTTCGTTCATGATTCCCCTGTATGAAGACAGAATGGGGAGCTGTTCGTTCATGATTCCCCTGTATGAAGACAGAATGGGGAGCTGTTCGTTCATGATTCCCCTGTATGAAGACAGAATGGGGAGCTGTTCGTTCATGATTCCCCTGTAATGAAAACAGAATGGGGAGCTGTTCGTTCATGATTCCCCTGTATGAAAACAGAATGGGGAGCTGTTCGTTCATGATTCCCCTGTATGAAAACAGAATGGGGAGTTGTTCGTTCATGATTCCCCTGTATGAAAACAGAATGGGAAGCTGTTCATGATTCCCCTGTATGAAGACAGAATGGGGAGTTGTTCGTTCATGATTCCCCTGTATGAGGACAGAATGGGGAGCTGTTCGTTCATGATTCCCCTGTATGAAGACAGAATGGGGAGCTGTTCGTTCATGATTCCCCTGTATGAAGACAGAATGGGGAGCTGTTCGTTCATGATTCCCCTGTATGAAAACGGAATGGGGAGCTGTTCGTTCATGATTCCCCTGTATGAAGACAGAATGGGGAGCTGTTCATTCATGATTCCCCTGTATGAAGACAGAATGGGGAGCTGTTCGTTCATGATTCCCCTGTATGAAGACAGAATGGGGAGCTGTTCGTTCATGATTCCCCTGTATGAAGACAGAATGGGGAGCTGTTCGTTCATGTTTCCCCTGTATGGAAACAGAATGGGGAGCTGTTCGTTCATGATTCTCTGTATGAAAAGTTGGCCCCAACCAAAAGCTTTCAAAACCTCCTGCTAGTGTTTCCTCTGCTGTCGTCAGTTCTCTCTCCAGGTCAGTGTGTGTTATCAGTCTTCCTTTGACTACCGACGAACGGCACGGCAGCTCTAAAAGGAGAACTAAAACAGCTAGATACACACACACACACACACACACACACACACACACACACACACAGTTGAAGTAGGAAGTTTACATACACTTTAGCCAAATACATTTCAACTCAATATTTCACAATTCCTGACATTTAGTCCTAGTAAAAATTCCCTGTCTTAGGTCAGTTAGGATCACCACTTTATTTTAAGAATGTGAAATGTCAGAATATTAGTAGAGAGAATGATTTATTTCAGCTTTTATTTCTTTCATCACAGTCCCAGTGGGTCAGAAGTTTACATACACTCAATTGGTTTTTGGTAGCACTGCCTTTAAATTGTTTAACTTGGGTCGAACATTTCGGGTAGCCTTCCACAAGCTTCCCACAATAAGTTGGGTGAATGTTGGCCCATTCCTCCTGACAGAGCTGGTGTAACTGAGTCAGGTTTGTAGGCCTCCTTGCTCGCACAAGCTTTTTCAGTTTTGCCCACACATTTTCTATAGGATTAAGGTCAGGGCTTTGTGATGGCCACTCCAATACCTTGACTTTGTTGTCCTTATGCCATTTTGCCACAACTTTGGAAGTATGCTTGGGGTCATTGTCCATTTGGAAGACCCATTTGCGACCAAGCTTTAACTTCCTGACTGATGTCTTGAGATGTTGCTTGAATATATCCACATAATTTTCCTCCCTCATGATGCCATCTATTTTGTGAAGTGCACCAGTCCTTCCTGCAGCAAAGCACCCCCACAACCCCCGTACTTCATGGTTGGGATGGTGTTCTTCGGCTTCCAAGCCTCCCCCTTTTTCCTCCAAACATAACGGTGGTCATTATGGGCAAACAGTTGTATTTTTGTTTCATCAGACCAGAGGACATTTCTCCAAAACGTACGATCTTTGTCCCCATGTGCAGTTGCAAACCGTAGCCTGGCTTTTTTATGGCGGTTTTGGAGCAGTGGCTTCTTCCTTGCTGAGCGGCCTTTCAGCTTATGTCGATATAGGACTCGTTTTTACTGTGGATATAGATACTTTTGTACCTGTTTCCTCCAGCATCTTCACAAGGTCCTTTGCTGCTGTTCTGGGATTGATTTGCACTTTTCGCACCAAAGTACGTTCATCTCTAGGAGACAGAACGCGTCTCCTTCCTGAGCGGTATGACGGCTGCGTGGTCCCATGGTGTTTATACTTGCGTACTATTGTTTGTACAGATGAACGTGGTACCTTCAGGCATTTGGAAATTGCTCCCAATGTTGATCCAGATTCGTGGAGGTCTACAATTTTTTTTCTGAGGTCTTGGCTGATTGATTTTGATTTTCCCATGATGTCAAGCAAAGAGGCACTGAGTTTGAAGGTAGGCCTTGAAATTACTTGTGTCATGCACAAAGTAGGTGTCCTAACCGACTTGGCAAAACTATAGTTTGTTAACAAGAAATTTGTGGAGTGGTTGAAAAACAAGTTTTAATGACTCCAACCTAAGTGTATGTAAACTTCTGACTTCAACTGTATATATACACAAACACACACACACACACACACACACACCGCCGAATGTAAGGAATTCTCGCTCTCTCTGACCAACGTGTGTGTTTGTGTGTGTGTGTGTGTGTGTGTGTGTGTGTGTGTGTGTGTGTGTGTGTGTGTGTGTGTGTGTGTGTGTGTGTGTGTGTGTGTGTGTGTGTGTGTGTGTGTGTGTGTGTGTGTGTGTGTGTGTGTGTGTGTTCTCTCCACAGAGGCAGCCAGTAGAGCCATAGTCCAGTTTCTATTGTAATATAACACACAGTCTATAATGATACTGTAATATAACACAGTCTATTATGATACTGTAATATAACACAGTCAATTATGATACTGTAATATAACACACAGTCTATTATGATACTGTAATATAACACATAGTCTATTATGATACTGTAATATAACACAGTCTATTATGATACTGTAATATAACACATAGTCTATTATGATACTGTAATATAACACAGTCTATAATGATACTGTAATATACACATAGTCTAGTTCCTATTGTAATATAACACAGTATGTTATGATACTGTAATATAACACAGTCTGTTATGATACTGTAATATAACACAGTCTGTTATGATATTGTAATATAACACATAGTCTAGTTCCTATTGTAATATAACACAGTCTGTTATGATACTGTAATATAACACAGTCTATTATGATACTGTAATATAACACAGTCTATAATGATACTGTAATATAACACAGTCTATTATGATACTGTAATATAACACACAGTCTGTTATGATACTGTAATATAACACAGTCTATAATGATACTGTAATATAACACAGTCTATTATGATACTGTAATATAACACAGTCTGTTATGATATTGTAATATAACACATAGTCTAGTTCCTATTGTAATATAACACAGTCTATTATGATACTGTAATATAACACAGTCTATTATGATACTGTAATATAACACATAGTCTATTATGATACTGTAATATAACACAGTCTCTTATGATACTGTAATATAACACAGTCTATTATGATACTGTAATATAACACATAGTCTAGTTCCTATTGTAATATAACACAGTCTATTATGATACTGTAATATAACACAGTCTATTATGATACTGTAATATAACACATAGTCTATTATGATACTGTAATATAACACAGTCTATTATGATACTGTAATATAACACATAGTCTATTATGATACTGTAATATAACACAGTCTATTATGATACTGTAATATAACAGTCTATTATGATACTGTAATATAACACAGTCTATTATGATACTGTAATATAACACAGTCTATTATGATACTGTAATATAACACAGTCTATTATGATACTGTAATATAACACAGTCTATTATGATACTGTAATATAACAGTCTATTATGATACTGTAATATAACACAGTCTATTATGATACTGTAATATAACACAGTCTATTATGATACTGTAATATACACATAGTCTATAATGATACTGTAATATACACATAGTCTATAATGATACTGTAATATAACACAGTCTATTATGATACTGTAATATAACACAGTCTATTATGATACTGTAATATAACACAGTCTGTTATGATACTGTAATATAACACAGTCTGTTATGATACTGTAATATAACACATAGTCTATTATGATACTGTAATATAACACATAGTCTATTATGATACTGTAATATAACACAGTCTATTATGATACTGTAATATAACACAGTCTATTATGATACTGTAATATAACACAGTCTGTTATGATACTGTAATATACACATAGTCTGTTATGATACTGTAATATAACACAGTCTATAATGATACTGTAATATACACATAGTCTAGTTCCTATTGTAATATAACACAGTCTATTATGATACTGTAATATAACACAGTCTATTATGATACTGTAATATAACACAGTCTGTTATGATACTGTAATATAACACAGTCTGTTATGATACTGTAATATAACACAGTCTATTATGATACTGTAATATAACACAGTCTATTATGATACTGTATTATAACACACAGTCTATAATGATACTGTAATATAACACAGTCTATTATGATACTGTAATATAACACAGTCTATTATGATACTGTAATATAACACAGTCTGTTATGATACTGTAATATAACACATAGTCTAGTTCCTATTGTAATATAACACACAGTCTATTATGATACTGTAATATAACACACAGTCTATTATGATACTGTAATATAACACAGTCTGTTATGATACTGTAATTTAACACAGTCTGTTATGATACTGTAATATAACACACAGTCTATTATGATACTGTAATATACACACAGTCTATAATGATACTGTAATATAACACAGTCTATTATGATACTGTAATATAACACAGTCTATTATGATACTGTAATATAACACAGTCTATAATGATACTGTAATATAACACACAGTCTATTATGATACTGTAATATAACACAGTCTGTTATGATACTGTAATATAACACACAGTCTATTATGATACTGTAATATAACACAGTCTGTTATGATACTGTAATATAACACAGTCTGTTATGATACTGTAATATAACACATAGTCTATTATGATACTGTAATATAACACAGTCTATTATGATACTGTAATATAACACATAGTCTATTATGATACTGTAATATAACACAGTCTATTATGATACTGTAATATAACACAGTCTATTATGATACTGTAATATAACACATAGTCTATTATGATACTGTAATATAACACATAGTCTATTATGATACTGTAATATAACACAGTCTATTATGATACTGTAATATAACACAGTCTATTATGATACTGTAATATAACACAGTCTGTTATGATACTGTAATATAACACAGTCTATTATGATACTGTAATATAACACACAGTCTAGTTCCTATTGTAATATAACACACAGTCTGTTATGATACTGTAATATAACACACAGTCTGTTATGATACTGTAATATAACACAGTCTGTTATGATACTGTAATATAACACATAGTCTATTATGATACTGTAATATAACACAGTCTGTTATGATACTGTAATATAACACAGTCTATTATGATACTGTAATATAACACATAGTCTAGTTCATGATACTGTAATATAACCACAGTCTATTATGATACTGTAATATAACACACAGTCTATTATGATACTGTAATATAACCAGTCTGTTATGATACTGTAATTAAACACAGTCTGTTATGATACTGTAATATAACACAGTCTATTATGATAACTGTAAATATAACACAGTCTATTATGATACTGTATTATAACACACAGTCTATAATGATACTGTAATATAACAACAGTCTATTATGATACTGTAATATAACACAGTCTATTATGATACTGTAATATAACACAGTCTGTTTATGATACTGTAATATAACACATAGTCTAGTTCCTATTGTATATAACACACAGTCTATTATGATACTGTAATATAACACACAGTCTATTATGATACTGTAATATAACACAGTCTGTTATGATACTGTAATTTAACACAGTCTGTTATGATACTGTAATATAACCATTCTATTATGATCTGTAATATACACACAGTCTATAATGATACTGTAATATAACACCAGTCTATTATGATACTGTAATATAACACAGTCTATTATGATACTGTAATATAACACAGTCTATAATGATACTGTAATATACACACAGTCTATTATGATACTGTAATATAACACAGTCTGTTATGATACTGTAATATAACACACAGTCTATTATGATACTGTAATATAACACAGTCTGTTATGATACTGTAATATAACACAGTCTGTTATGTACTGTAATATAACACATAGTCTATTATGATACTGTAATATACACAGTCTATTATGATACTGTAATATAACACATAGTCTATTATGATACTGTAATATAACACAGTCTATTATGATACTGTAATATAACACAGTCTATTATGATACTGTAATATAACACTAGTCTATTATGATACTGTAATATAACACATATTCTATTATGATACTGTAATAATACACAGTCTATTATGATACTGTAATATAACACAGTCTTTATGATACTGTAATATAACACAGTCTGTTTATGATACTGTAATATAACACAGTCTTTATGATACTGTAATATACCACAGTCTAGTTACCTTGTAATATAACACAGTCGTTATGATACTGTAATATAACACACAGTCTGTTATGATACTGTAATATAACACAGTCTGTATGATACTGTAATATACACATAGTCTATTATGATACTGTAATATAACACAGTCTGTTATGATACTGTAATATAACACAGTCTATATGATACTGTAAATACACATAGTCTAGTTCCTATTGTAATATAACACACAGTCTATTATGATACTGTAATATAACACACAGTCTATTATGATACTGTAATATAACACACAGTCTATTATGATACTGTAATATAACACAGTCTGTTATGATACTGTAATTTAACACAGTCTGTTATGTACTGTAATAAACACACAGTCTATTATGATACTGTAATATACACATAGTCTATAATGAACTGTAATAAACACAGTCTATATGATACTGTAATATAACACAGTCTATTATGATACTGTAATATAACACAGTCTGTTATGTATACTGTAATATAACACAGTCTATTATGATACTGTAATATAACACACAGTCTATTTATGTAATATAACACAGTCTGTTATGATACTGTAATATAAACAGTCTATATGATACTGTAATATACACAGTCTATTATGATCTGTAATATACAGTCTATAATGATCTGTATATAACACAGTCTGTTATGATACTGTAATATAACACAGTCATAATGATACTGTAATATAACACAGTCTATTATGATACTGTAATATAACCAGTCTTATGATACTGTAATATAACACAGTCTGTTATGATACTGTAATATAACACAGTCTGTTATGATACTGTAATATACACAGTCTTTATGATACTGTAATATAACACAGTCTATTATGATACTGTAATATAACACATAGTCTATTATGATACTGTAATATAACACAGTCTATATGATACTGTAATATAACACAAGTCTATTATGAATTGTAATATAACACAGTCTATTTATGATACTGTAATATAACACAGTCTATTATGATACTGTAATATAACACTAGTCTATTATGATACTGTAATATAACACAGTCTGTTATGATATTTAATATAACACATAGTCTAGTTCCATTTTATATACCAGTCTATTATGATACTGTAATATAACACAGTCTATTATGATACTGTAATATAACACATAGTCTATTATGATACTGTAAATACACAGTCTATTATGATACTGTAATATAACACAGTCTATTATGATACTGTATTATAACACAGTCTATTATGATACTGTAATATATAAGTCTATTATGATACTGTAATATAACACAGTCTGTTTATGATACTGTAATATAACACAGTCTATTATGAACTGTAATATACACAGTCTATAGATCTGTATATAACACAGTCTATTATGATACTGTAATATAACACAGTCTGTTTGATATTGTAATATAACACATAGTCTAGTTCTATTGTAATATAACACAGTCATTATGATACTGTAATATACACAGTCTATTATGATACTGTAATATAACACATAGTCTATTATGATACTGTAATATAACACAGGTCTATTATGATACTGTAATTATAACACAGTCTATTATGATACTGTATATAACACAGTCTGTTATGATATTGTAATATAACACTAGTCTAGTTCTATTGTAATATAACACAGTCATTATGATACTGTAATATAACACAGTCTATTATGATACTGTAATATAACACAAGTCTTTATGATACTGTAATATAACACAGTCTTATGATACTGTAATTTAACACAGTCTATTTATGATACTGTATATAACACTCTATTTGATACTGTAATATAACAGTCTATTATGATACTGTAATATAACACAGTCTATTATGATACTGTAATATAACACAGTCTATTATGATACTGTAATATAACACAGTCTTTATGATACTGTAATATAACACAGTCTATTAGATACTGTAATATAACACAGTCTATTATGATACTGTAATAAACAGTCTATTATGATACTGTAATATAACACAGTCTATTATGATACTGTAATATAACACAGTCTATTATGATACTGTAATATACACATATCTATAATGATACTGTAATATACACATAGTCTATAATGATACTGTAATATAACACAGTCTATTATGATACTGTAATATAACACAGTCTATTAGATACTGTAATATAACACATAGTCTATTATGATTACTGTAATATAAACAGTCTATAATGATCCTGTAATATAACACAGTCTATAATTATACGGTAATATAACACAGTCTATTATGATACTGTAATATACACATAGTCTATAATGATACTGTAATATAACACAGTCTATTT